>NW_006921638.1:5851547-5852115 GCF_000298275.1 Orycteropus afer afer | reverse complement strand
GAAGGAAATTTTCTTTGTTGGTTACCAGGGGTGGGAGGGGAGGGAACGCTGTTAGATAGACAGAGAGAAGTATTGATTTGGGTGAAAAGAAGGGCAATGTACCAAATGCGAGTGACCAATATGGCAGTGTGGAGGAAGAGAAAGACATAGAGAGGTACATGGGAGGTACAGAGAACAAAGATGAACCTTTGTGCACATACAGTACTGTGTTGTCAGTGAAGGCAAACATGGGTATATGAGTGGATAGATGTGGGTGGACAGGCTGAACTATTAGGTATGTCTATGAAGTGGGGAGTATATCCAAGAACACATACAGTGTTGGCAGGCAATGGTCCTATAAGTTTATGTGAATGATCAGAATTCCCAGGTGTATAGTAGAGTTGACAAGGGGCAAGGTTGTGGTCACTGTTTAGTCACAGCCAGCTACCCAGAGGGACCGAGTAGTTGAACCCATGGGCTTGGGACCATAGTTGCAGAGGACATCAAGCTCAATTGGCATAACATAATATACAAAACATTGTTCCACCTCCTACTTTGGCGAGTAGCGACTGGGATCTTAAAAGCTAGC
>NW_006921638.1:5848207-5851137 GCF_000298275.1 Orycteropus afer afer | reverse complement strand
AAAAAAAAAAAAAAATGATGATGGAAGGTATACACAGCCTCATTGTACCAAAAAATCATTGTTCAACAATTTTAGAAGGTAGCATACGATGAATAACCACTGGTATTGAAGGTAGAGACCAAGCTGCACTAAAGGCATTGGCAAAAAACAGGGCTTCAAGAATTGACAGCATAGCAATTCAGATGTTTAACAAACGGATGCAACATTGGTAATGGTGTCTATGCCAAGAAATTCGGAAGACAGCTACCTGGCTGACTGACTGGAAGAGATCCATATTTGCACCCATTCCAAAGAAAAGCTATCCAACAGAATGTGAAAAATATTGAATAATATACTTAATATCACCTGCAAGTAAAATTTTGCTGAAGATGATTCAAAAACAGTTGCTAAAGTATAGCAGGGAACCACCAGAAATTCAAGCTGGATTCAGAAAAGAACATGGAACAAGGGATATCACTGCTGATGTCATGGCTGAAAGTAGAGATACCAGAAAGATGTTTACCTGTGTTTTATTGACTATACAAAGGCATTTGACTATGTGGATCATAACAAACTATGGATAACATTTCAAAGAAAGAGAATTCCAGAACACTTAACTTGTGCTTATGGGGAACCTGTACATAGACCCTGAGGCAGTCATTTGAACAGAACAAGAGGATATTGTGTGATTTAAAATCAGGAAAAGTGTGCATCAAGGTCATACCCTTTCACCATGTTTTATTTATTCATTCTGTATGCTGAGAATGTGTCATCAGCCTTGGACGAAGACTTATCAATAACCTGCAATATGCAGATGACATAACCTTGCTTGCTGAAAGTGAAAAAGACTCAAAAGCATTTATTTACTGAAGATCAAAGATTGCAGCCTTCAGTATGGATTATACCACAACATAAAACAAAATCCTCACAACTGGACCAATAAGCAACATCATGATAAATACAGAAAAAATTGAAGTCGTTAAGGATTTCATTTTAATTGGATCCACAATCAACACCCTGGATGCTTCAGTCAAGAAATCAAACACATTGTGCTGGGCAAATCTACTCCAAAAGATATCTTAAAAGCGTTAAAAAGCAAAGGTGTCACTTTGAAGACTAAGATGTGCCTTACCCAAGCCCTGGTATTTTCAGTCACCTCATAGGCATGTGAAAGCTGGATAATGAATAAGGAAGATCAATGAAGAACTGATGCCTTTGAATTATGGTATAAGCAAAGAATATGGAACATATCATGGTGGACTGCCAGAAGAACAAACAAATCTGTCTTCAAAGAAGTACTGCCAAAATTCTCCTTAGCAGGGAAGATGGCGAGACTTTATCTCAGGTACTTTCGACAGGTTATCAGGTGGGACCAGTCCCTGGAGAAGGGTATCATGCTTGGTAGAGGGACAGCATAAAAGAGGAAGACCCTCAATAAGATGAATTGACACAGTAACTCCAACAATGGGCAACACAGCAATGCTTGTGATGACAGTACAGAATTGGGTAGTATGTCATTTTGTTGTACTGAACAACACCTAATATCAATGGCTGTGGTTATAATTCCAGATGGGAATAGGTTGTCTTTTTTATGTTAATGACCTAGGGTTAGTGTAGAGTGTATCTTAAATCAGTATCTTTTGAGATATAAAAGAGATTAAACAAGGGAGCAGAGCAGGGCAAAGATGTCAAGCCACATGAAAAACACCCAGGAGCAGAAACTCAAAAAAAAAAAAAAAAAACAAGTGCCTTCCTCCAGAGCTGACAAAGAGAAAGCCTCACCTAGAGCTGGCACCCCCGAACAGAGCTCCTAAACTCAGGCTAGTAGCCTTCTAAACTGAGAAACTAAATTTCTGTTAAAGCCACCCAATTGTGGTATTTTCACTCTTTTTCCTCACAGCTCTTAAATACTAACACAATTACAACATTTTACTGATGAGGAAGCAAAGGCTCAGAAAGGTTAAGAAATATGCTAAAGAAACCTGGCAATAAGCAGCAGAGCCTGGATTCAAACCCAGGCAGTACGATTCTACAGCCTACACTCTTTGCCATTGTGCCCCTCTGAATATGTTAAAAAACGTAAGGTTATTCTAAGGCACACACATACACGCACTCACTCACTCACTCACTGCTGTCAAGTCGGATCTGATTCATAGTGACCCCTTCTTGGGTTCCCAAGGCAGTATCACTATTATAAGGCAGGAGGGCAGAAAATTCCTAGATCAAAGGTGAGGGTGATATTTGGAAAAGATAGGATGAAAATTTCAAGCTTATTATAAAGACTAACCATTTAAAAACTTTAGGCCCTATATGTAAGAAATAAATGAAAACACCAATGAATTTGCTTTATTTTATCTTATTCTATGTAAATACATTTGTTTTCTTAATTGAAATTTGGTTATTTTCTCCCTTTGTGGTGAGAATATGCCACTAATATTCAATTGCCAGAATTTTTCATATATTAGTCATACAATTAATAGCTTTCCAATATTTTAGAAATGGTCTAAATCCAGAAATCTACATGTTGAAGAGCTGCCCATCTTAATCTGAAGTTTTAGAAAACTGAGTCTTCTAATATTAATGAAAAACAAATATAAAGATATATATAAAGATACATATATAAAGACTGCTACAATTAGGGAAGCCTTCCCTGAACTGTGAAGTTAAAGTGCTCAGCCACTAACTGAAAGGTGCAAGTTCAAGTCCACCCAAAGGCCCCTCAGAAGAAAGGCCTGGTGCTCTACTGCCAAAAAACGAGCCACTGAAAACCATATGGAGCACAGTTCTACTCTGATACACATAGGGTCACCATGAGTCACGATCAACTCAATGGCAACTGGTGGTTCCTTTCAAGGCAAGATCAATGTGATAGTTGAAGATGTGTCAACTTGGCTGGACTCCAGTTGTGAGTGGTGGTTCCCATGATAGATCACATGACTGCGTTCTAAGCG
>NW_006921638.1:5813113-5824240 GCF_000298275.1 Orycteropus afer afer | reverse complement strand
CAAAGTATATGTGAACTGCTGTATGAAAAGTGAATTTACTCTGTAAATCTTCACCCAAATCCTAAAAATAAAAATAAATAAGAAAACAAAAAAAAAAATAAATAAATAAAAGTCAAACTTGGATTCAAATCCATAAACAGTAAAATCTGCAAAACCTGGAACATGTATAAGGCAGAGAAGGAGAATTCACATATTTCCTACTGATAAAGAGCAACAGAAAAGTGGTAAGTACATCCTGTCAAAGGTGGAAAACCTGCAAGACCTGGAAAAACAAGGCAGTCCCATAGAATGCTGGCTATCACAGGTTTCACTGTACAATATATCAAAGTCCCATCACTGAAAATATACAGGCTTCAAAATAGGGCAAAAGGTCACTAGAACAAGTATTAACAAAAGAGGATTAAGTTGCTTGCTCAAAAATCATGTGGGAACAGAGGAGTGACTAAACCCTAAGCTCATGGTAGGATACAATAACCATTCAATTTACAATTCACATGGCTATTTTCAAGTTATCACACATCTTTGAAACAGATTTTTATAATATCACAACAGAAGGCCTGTTAAAACTCAACCCTTATAAATTAAACTTTGTATCAGCAACTGGCAACAACTTTGTACTTACCCATATGATGAAGAACTCTTGGATCCATCATTTTGGCCATCTGTTGATTCAATTTTGCCATCTGAGACTGGCTTACGTTCTTAGACATGTCACCACCTGAAAAAGAAAAAAATGTATGAGTCACTATAAAATATACCTTATTTTTATGCAAATAATGCATATGTTATTTCAAATCACACGACCTCCTCATGAGTTATTTTCCTATGCATGCTATGCATGTTTTTTGCATGGACACATTATTTATGTGGACAGGTTATCTGAGAAAAAATACAGTAAGAGGATACCAAAGAAAAGTTTGAGGAATTGAGTAGTTCAAGGGGAAAAAAAAAGTGAACTATAATGCTATCACTCTAACATGATTATTTCTATTTCTATATACTTTTTCCTAGTCTTTACCTCAATTGCATACATATTTCAAAGGACAAGTGAAATTCTATTCTTAATTATGTGACATTTAAGGGCTAAGATTGTTGATGATATATTTATTTATACCTGTGCATAAGTTACTAAGCAAAACTGTTTCCAGTGGTTATTAAGATATAACAATAATTATTTAATAGTGATACAGAGGAATGCTAAACAAAGAGCTAAGTTTATAGAGATGGGTTCATCAGGAAAAAGACTGGATGTCTGGTAAATGAACATGAAACAATGAATCTAAGAGAACTTGAAGATCTCTGTATCTAAGAACCTATTAAAAGATAACTAAAAGCTTCAGAGAATAGGAAGAAAAAAAAAATGCATCCTCATTTTTCAATGAATTTCCACACACTTAGTCAACTCCACAGTAAAATGGGAAGCCAATGAAAGAGATACACTCTGGGGAAGAACAACAAAAGTATCCTTTAGAGAACAGATGAGCTCTGTAAGAGTCAGGCAGGACCCAAGAGTGATCATTAACACAACAAGGATAAGCAGGAATGTCTCAGCAAAATAATTTTATTTTTTCAAAGGAAAATTAACCATAACACTTCTCAGGAGCATTTAATGAAAATAACAAAGTTGCCCCTAATCTCTGAACGAAACTGACTAACCTGAATAAATTATGTGAATTACAGATTATCATTTATAAAGGAAACAGACAATACTTTTATGTCAAAACATGATAAAATCTGTGGAAAAATTCATGATTAATAAATCAGCAAAAGATCTGAATTCCATGTTTACTGGTGATATATCCTAAGAGCCTGTTTCTGAGGACTTCTAAAAAATATTAATCTTTCACTGTGACAAGGATGCATGTAATATCCACTGTCTATTTCATCTTGGTTATGTCTTTATTGAGCAATCAATTCTTAGATACAATTTCACTGATAGAGCTGTAACAGTTTTGTCAAGAATCAAGAATAGTCAGATCACAATGGTCCTATAAGTTCATGTGAATGATTAGAATTCCCAGGTGTATAGTAGAGCTGACAAGGGGCAAGGCTATGGTCACTGCTTGGTCACAGCCAGCTACCCAGAGCGACGGAGTAGTTGAACCTGCGGGCTTGGGACCACAGTCGCAGGGGACATCAAGCTCAATTGGCATAACATACTATACAAAACATTGTTCCACCTCCTACTTTGGCGAGTAGTGACTGTGATCTTAAAAGCTAGCAAGCTGCCATCTAGATGCAACAATGGGTCTCTCCTCATCAAGAAGAAAGAAGAAAACCAAAATTAATGGAAACAATCAGTCCTAGCGACTGGTACACCATCCGATCTGCAACCTATACAACTATCAGACCAGAAGAACTAGATGGTACCCGGCTACCACTGTCATCCACTTGGAAGGGATGCAGGAGATCCTGCATAGAGAGGGAGAACAATGTGGAACAAAACTCAAAATCATTTGGAGGCAAAAAAAAAAAAAAGAAGAAAGAAGGTGGGGACCAGATTTGCTGGTCCAACAGAGCCTGGTGGAACCACTGAGACTATGGCCCCTAGCTGCCCTTCAGGTCTGGAATTGAACCCACACCTGTGGTTTCCAGCCAAACAAAGTACAGACATGTGAGTTAAACATTTACCTCAAGCAGACACATGCCCTGGTGAGAACAATCATGGGAGAAGTAAGGGCTGCTAATGTACAGGGAGACAGCTCAGGTGGCAGGAGAGTATGGAGGGATGGACACTGGGAAAAGGTAATTATGGGGAGGAAGTGGGAGGAGAGCTGTTGTATTGTGGTAAATTGTGGTCAATGACATGAGACAAAGTATATGTGAACTGCTGTATGAAAAGTGAGTTTGCTCTGTAAATCTTCACCCAAATCAAAATAAAATTAAAAAAAAAAAAAAAAAGAACAGTCAGATCATTTGAGAAATATGTTAAACTGAAATAACGTTTATTAATCACTACCAGCAAAAGCAAGTGATGCTGGGAATCAGTCAATTTTAAGCATGCTTGTCTAAAAAATCTTCTCCCTTGTCACAAAAGAAAAATAGGATGCAGCAAGCAGAGAAAACAGAAATGTCAAAGACAAAAGGTAATAAAAAGAAATATGCAAATACTCATCTTTTTAGAAAGTGATACCATTCATCTTTGGGGCTTACTTAATATTTTTAAAAATTATAAATTCACTTTTGTAGTCATTTACATTATGGAAAATTTTTTTAAAGACAAAAACTAGACAACTGATTAACTCTTTGGAAAAACAAAGTTATCATCTCAACTCACACAAACATAGCAAAATTCATTCAAGAATAGAAAAATAATAAATAAAACCAAAGAACAGTAGAAGAAAATATAGATGACTGCCGTAGTGTCAACACAGGGAAGACTTTTATGATCATTTAAAAAAAAATTAAGGTAAGGATAGGCTGTTGTTGTTGTTGTGCTGTCGAGTCAGTTCCAACTCACAGCGACCCCTTCTTGGGGTGCCAAGGCAGTATCACTACGGAAGTAGATTGCCCAACCTTCCTTCTGAGGAGTGGCTGATGGGTTTGAACTGCAAGCCTTCTGGTTAGCAATCAAATGCCTTAGGTACTATGCTCCCAGAGGTCCTAAAGATAGGCTACACTACCTTAAAAAATTATAATTTCTGTTCATTAAAAATATAAACAAAAATAAAAGGCAACTTAAAAAAAATACCTGCAGATAGAAACCAGGTATTTTAAAGAGTTACTACAAACCTGTAAGGGCAAAAAATAAATGTACAAGAAACAGGAAACAATGATTCAAAAGAGAAATTCAAATCAGTAAGTATGTGAAGAAATGTAATCCAAAAAGACATGCTGAAAAGACATCTGACCACTGAATTGGAAATAATATTAAATTTTTACAAAATCTATTCAGTACCTACTATGTTTCTGATTAAAAGAGATAAAATCCCTGTCCTAAGAAAGACTGTGCAGAAAGTGACAATCTAGTTGCATTGTTAAGAGAATAAATTTGAGCAACATACGTGGCGGATAACCTATAAATATGTAGCAAAAGCTTTAAAAATGGTCATACCTAGTAGAAATTTATCCTAAAGGAAATAAAAATATCTATAAAAATAGACTGTTAAGTCTATTTTTTGTTAAAAATAAGACTGTTACAACATCAACTATGATGCCCTAAACTGGAATCAGCTTATCTGAAAAAGAGGCTTTAAAGTTAAACAAAGATTCATGCATAACAGAATAGTGTTCATGGTTTAAAATAGTATTTTGAAGAAGTATTTCACATTATTGAACAATAATCATGATATATTGGATGAAAACAGTAATCACAGCAAACATTTTTGCAATAGAACCCATAAGATAATTTGAGGAATAAAAGTAATAAGTGATTTAATTTTTTTTCTTAAGCTTTTTTATACAACAACAACAAAGCTTTTTTATATTATGTATATTTTCTAAATATATATTAAACATTATTAAAATAAAGTCATTACATGCATTGGGTTTTTTTTTTTTTAAATGTTAATGCACACCAAAGAATTTAAATCTGAAAACTGACAAATCAAAGATCACATTATAAATTCTCTAAGTACTTGACTGTAACATAAAACTTCAATGGTAAATTTTCCAATACTTGTAGTATTCTCTATTTACATCTTTCCCTTCAATCTGGTAACTAATGATGAGTTTGTTACTTTTCTTACCTTTGAAAAGTCCTTTGATACCACCCATCTTTTTTACCATCTGAGCAAATTTAGTGTATTGTGTCAAAAGTTCTTGAACATCTCTCGTCGACACACCTGATCCTCTTGCTACTCTTTGGATTCTTCCTGGTTGCTTACTAAAAACCTTGGCACCATCCGTACTGTCAAGTTCTGTAGGCAAGGGTCAATTCTTTTCACTTATATAAAACACTTAAAAATTATCATCAAAACAGTTATATACAAATGGGCAACATATAACCTCACAGAGCTTAGCTGATATGTTTTTTAAAAAGATAATTATTTCCCTTTCTCTTCTTTTTATATTATGAAATATCTCAAACATACAGAAAAATAGATTATCAGTATAATTAATGCTCAAACCACCACTCAAATTTAACTAATGTTATTACTTGCCATGTTTATTTCTGATTTTAAAAAATTAGAGAATATACTCAAATTTTATAATATCTATAACCTATAAAAATAATAAACACATATGCATCACCTCACAATTTAAGTAAAATAAAACATTCCAAGAACCTGACACCCCAAGTGCGCCTTTTCCAGATCTCATATCCAACCACCTGTCAGCCACCAGAGGTACGGCATACTTCAAAAGAGAAGAAAAGTGTACTCTTTTAGCTCTACCCCAAATGACTAGTTACATTTTAAATCATAAACTGAGGCTACATACACAAAAAGTAGGGGGTCAGTTCAATCTATAATGACTAGGAAAATTGTTATATTTCCTATAATCAAGTAATTACTACTAGTAATATTTAATCCTTTCTGTAACATACAAAGAATGTGCTGATTCCCTCTAGTGTTTTGATAATCCTTAAAATATGAACTACTTTTCTTCTGGCTCTTAATTGCTTACAGTCTTGTGGTGGCTAAGTCTGTGTGTCAGCTTGGCTGGGCCTGGTTGAGTGGCTGGGTAGTCGAATGTAGTTATTCCCCATGATGAGATTGGTAATTAACTCCATGGTGGAATCTATTGGAGCACCTGAGTAGCTGCTTTGAGTATGTGGTCCACTTCCTGTATATAAGAAACAGCTTTGGGAATGGTCTCCAGCTTATGGCACACTTGAACCCTGCATGTAGCCATGTCGTTGTTCAGCAGCCTGCCATACTCTGCCGATTCTGGGACTTTCAATGGACCTGAATCAATGGCCTGCCATGTGGTTTGGTAACACCAGGACTATGCTATTTTATTTGTTGACCTTGGGTTTGTCAGCCTCAGCAGCCAGTAGCTGCCTAAGTGAAGAGATGCCTCTAGCCTCAGTGGGCTGGGAATAAAAGGCAGAGCTCAAGCCAAAGGTCGAGGGGCTTTCACATAGCCCCTAGACCCTGGCACTTTGAACTTGGACTTAAAGCCTCCAAACTGTGAGAGAATAAACTCCTGTTTGTTATGGCCATCCCATTTGTGGATATTCTTATCAGAGCAGCACTAGGTAACCAGAACAAATCTCAAGAATGGGATGGACTTCAGTAAAAATTTCATTACATCTATATTCTCCGCTCTACAATATCCCCCCAGTTAGTGGTCATCTAGCCTTGGTCTTAACATCCCCAGGAAAGATGACCAACCATATAATAACGCAATCTATGCCATTCTGGTATAGTTCTAATTATGGAAAATCTTTTCACATATTAAACTAAAATCCAAGTGTCTGGCACTTCTTGCTATTCACATAGGCATCTTCTTGTCAAGTACAAAGAATAAGACTGTCAAGCACTTGAGAGCTACTGTGTTAACTGTGAATTTTCTCTAGGTGACAGATACCCAACTCTTCTGACCGTTCCTCTTACAACATAGTTTAGAACGCTATTTATCATCCTGATTTCCTAAATGTATCTTCTAATTTGTCTGTAATCCTCCAAGAAGGGTTAAAGAAGTGAAATGAAATCCAGGTGAAGCCTGATTACCAATGCAATGCAAGGAAAGAGCAAATATGTCATAGTAAACTTATAGTCATTTAAACCTCTAAATCTATTTCATAAATTTATATTTTAAGCCACATCTTCAGAAGGCCAATTCAAGTGGAAAAGAACAGATAAACTAATAACAGCACATTATAGTAAGCAGTATGACAGAGTTAAGAAAATAGTGGAAGGAGAATTTAAGGACGAAGCTAAGTCAGGACAGGCTCTATGCCAGTGGATTCCCTTTAGCTGAGTAGTGCTGAAGGACAAGTATAAATTAGAAGAGAAACAGGAAAGACACATTCAAGGAAGCAAAACATGGCTTCCGTGAATAAATGAAAATAGTTTTATGTGGAATGAACAGGGCCTGAGTGACAGTTGAGAGATTCAAGATACTGAAACAGAAAGTAAGGACAAGATGGCAACAGGATTTATAAACCATGCCTAGAAGTTTGGAATTCTTCATGAAAAGCCATTGAAGGATTTTGACCCCAGGATGGTTATACTGGGAAAGATTATTGTGATAGCTGCGAGGGATACAGATTGAGGAGAGAAATGACAAAAGGGAAAAGCAAATGTTAGAAGGCTACTTTAGTAATCCACAAAAGAAATGCTGAATGTATGAATTAATGCAGAGTATGTAAAGACTAAGAAAACAGAGAAGGCATAAGAAATATTTAGGAAGTAAAACATATTAAATCTAAAGTAATTTAGATATAAGTATAGTAAGATGACAATATTCCATTTGAAGTGGTAAAATATTGGTACTACCAGACTGTGATAAATATTATGTATGCTGTAATCCCTAGAGCAACAACTAAACACCAGACAGATACACTAAAACCTTATCAATGGAAAAGAGACAGAATGAAAGCTAGAGGGAGAGGTAAGGCCAAGAATTGTGAATTTAAGAAGTTTATATTCTGATAGGGGGAAAAAAAATCAGTACATAAGAAAAGACTGAAGATATAGGAAAGGATTTGACTGACAGAAGTTCTTTAAGAAACATGAAGAAGGTAAGAAAGGTTTGTGGGTGGCACACTTTTGTAGGTCAATTAGCTGAAAGTTGAAGGAATTCAATGCCAAAAACCTGTATTTTCTTATAAATGAGGATAGAGGTTAAGCTGAGCACACAGTAGAGAAGAAGGCATAAAAAGGGTGATAAAGGTTCAGGATGTCTGCTGGGTGAAAGGAAAAAAGGTGCTTAAAAAAAAAAATGGGAAAATAAAGAGGTCATGGGATTGGAAACACTAATGGGCTGAGGACCAGGTAAAAGACCTGGAAATATAAGATGCAATGACAACACATGATTACAGAAATAAAGCAGTGCACTTTTGAGCCTAAAACCTTGGGAGTTTCACAGCAAAAGAAGTTTGTCAACAGTGCTTAAGCTAACCCAATGTACGTTAGCATATTAAAGCTCTGATGAGACTTACAATAAATAAATTAAATTAACTTCATTTAGCTCAGCATTACCAAATTTTACTTGACTGAAAAGCACCCTCCCTCCTTTTAAGTTACTGCTAATAATATCATGGAAAACTAGTGCTCTTTACATGGGACTCATTTGCAAAAGCATTTTACTAAACATTTCTCTCAACAATGAAGTCAACCCAATAATCCTAACACTTTGAGTAAGAGTTTTCAAGCTGCTAAAAATCTACCAAACAATAATTTTTAAGCATAAAATTTTCCCCATCTTGTCACAAGAATATAGTGAAACTCTCAGGTTGCTGATATTCAGAACATCACCTTGCAGTCAAGTAGTCTGTTATCTTACCTTGATCATTCATACTATCCATTATCGTCATTAATTTCTTTAGCCTTGCCATTGACTCCTGTTCATTTCCTTTGCTCATAAAGTCTGTTCCAAAACCAGGGATCATCCCCTAAAACAAACATGTTTAAACATAAAATAAATAATAGTTTAAGATTGTTAAGAATGTCTACATTAATTATTGGTTTTAATTTTAATACTAAGTCTTAAGATATTTCTTTTTATTCAATATCAAAAATAATTAAAGCAAATGCAACTCTTCTTAGAAATCTTAATGAACAATGAAAACAAAAGACAATACAAAGAAACAATTTATGATAACTAACCAAGATCTGACTGAAGGGGCCCATTTTCATGATGTTCTGAAATTGTTCATACATATCTCTTAAGGTAAACTGACCTGAAACACAATACAAATGATTTTGACATATTAGAAAACGTATATTTCCATTCGATAAAAATAATCTTTTCCTTAATTGTGGGTTTATTGTGAAGCACATTATAAAATATCTAATCAATAAATATTCATAAGGTACTAAGATGAATGCTGTGGAATATCCAGAAACACAGATCCTATCCTCAAGAAGCTTACACTCTATCAGAGAAGATGGCCATACACAAACATACAAAAAATCTGAAAATAAGGCAGATCAATTATATCCACTAGAATGACGAAAATTAAAAAAGCTTGTTAACACTTAAAAAAAAAAAAAAAAAGGATGTGGAGCAACTGTTGTTGTTTGTTATGTGCTGTCGAGTTGGACCCGACTCATAGCGACCCCTCCTTGGGTTTCCGAGGCAGTATCACTATGGAAGTAGACTGCCCAACCTTCCTTCCAAGGAGTGGCTGGTGGGTTTGAACCACCAGCCTTCTGGTTAGCAGTCAAGTGCCTTAGGCACTATGCTACCAGAGCTCCTGTGGAGCAACTAGAACTCTCATATATTGCTGTTGAGAGAGTAAAAAACACTTTACAAAATTATTTGGAGTTTATTAAGTAGCTTATATGTCCATGAAAAGAAAAATGGATAAACTGTGGATGAAATACTACTCAGAAATAAAAAGAACAAACTACAGAGGCATACAATTGTATGGATGAATATAAAAAATGTTGAAATCCAGAAGAATTAAATATAGAGAGAAAGAAAACAAATTAGTGGTTAGCACGGGTTGGAGTAGAAGAAAATGAGATGCTTCATGGGTCTAGAATTTCTGGTTGAGGTAATGAAACAATATGGAAAGAAATAATGACGATGGTTGCAAACAACTCCGTGTATGGTGGGGGAGGGCACTGTGCTGAATCAAAGAAACCAGATGCAAGAAAAAGTACATACAGCACTATTCTACAATCAGGGCCTGCGGCAGTTAAGTTTGTGTGTCAATTTGACTGGGCCTGGTTGAAAGGCTGGGCAGGTGGATGTATTCCCCACGATGAGACTGGTAATCAACTCCATGATAGAATCTACTATGAGCAGCTGAGTGCTGCCTTAGATATGTGGTCTGCTTCCGGTATATAAAGGAGAAGCCTTGGGGAATGCTTTCCAGCTTATGGCATGCTTGAAACCTACATGCAGCTATGTTGTTGTTCAGTAGCCTACCATGCTCTGCTGACTTTGAGAGTTCTAATGGACTTGAATTAGTGGCCTGCTGTGTGATTTGGTAAAATCGGGACTGTGTTTTTTTACTTGTCAACCTTGGGCTTGTCAGACTCAGCAGCCAGCAGCTGTCTGAGTGAAGAAAATCCTCTAGCTCCAGTGGACCAAGAACAAGAGACAGAGCTAAAGCCCAAGTTTGAGGAGCTTTTACCTAGTCCCGAGAGCCTGGCACTTTGACCTCAGACTTAAAGCCTCCAAACTGTAAGCGAATAAACTCCTGTTTGTTCAAGCATCTGATGTGTGGTATATTCTTGTAAGAGCGGCACTAGGTAACTGAAACGGTGCCCATGGAAGTAGCAGTCAAGAAATCAAACAACAGCCAGTAAGATGGCGGAATAGGCAAAGAGAATGCACAGACCCTCTTCAACAAAGAAAAGGGGCACCAATTAACACAGATACAGAAGATAATCCTGGACCCCTGAGCCTTGAAGGGAAGGATACAGAAGTGGACTACACTCCAACTAGCAGAAGAATTTGCACAAAAACACCAAAAAAGGAGACATATAGAGCTGTGGTCTGGCAGCGATCGTGACAGCACAGACAGCTTGGATATTGCCAAGTGGTGGTAGGACCTAAGCATTAACCTGAAAATCAGCTCTGCTAGCCAGGGACTGCACGGAGAACTGCTCTGGTGGCTGGGGAATAAAAGGGGAAGCAGCAAAGAGGAAGGCGGGCTGAGCTGTGTACTTATCTCTGTCCAGAGGGCACAGCCATTTTGAATGTTTACAAGCAACTTGACTATTTTGGGTGTTTAAATGACAGTGTTTGCCCAGATTCCAGGGACTTAAGAAGAGGCTCCACTTGCCAGGAACCCAAAGAATATTCAGGACCCGGACGACTGGAAAGGTGGGACAGTCCCCTTGTTATTCTTATACCCTATACCCTCTATTGATGAACGGAGGTGCAGCTGCCCCTCACTCCCACCCCCTTTCTGGGCCAGCAGGAATGCCATCACTCTGGTAGCATAGTGTCTAAGGCACTTGACTGCTAACCAGACGGCTGGCGGTTCAAACCCACTAGCCACTCCTCGGAAGGAAGGTTGGGCAATCCTACTTCCGTAGTGATACTGCCTCGGAAACCCAA
>NW_006921638.1:5809562-5812748 GCF_000298275.1 Orycteropus afer afer | reverse complement strand
TTTTTTTTTTTTCTTCTTTTTCCCTTTTATCTTTAATTGGTTACTGTCACTGTGTGATTACACAGTGTATTTTTTGTCCATGTGCTTTTACTTTTTTGATGGTTATTCAATTGTTATTTTTTTGTCTAACTGAGTGGAAGACACCAACAATCCCCATAAGACACAACTATGCCCACACCTCCTGCAGCTTCACTTACTAAGTGAGAACCACCACTTCCTTCACCACCAATGGGCCAATGATAAACAATCACCAAGAAGAGCCTGAATCACCCTTGGCTGCTCTTCACAACAGTTAAGAGAGATCTGAATACAACAACACCACAATGTCTCAGAGACAACAGACCATCACAGTCCACACAAAGAAGCAAGATAAAGTGGTAGAAACAAGGGAGCAAGGTACAGACCAAGAACACATCCCTGAGAAAAAAGCAGCACTGGAACTCTCTGATAAGGAATTCAAAAGAATTATATTTAGGTTTCTTCAAAGGATTGAGAGACAGGTCAAGGAAAACACAGACAAAACCCTAGATGAATTTTGGAAGAAAATACAAAAACAAAATGACAAAATAAATGAATAATTGGAAATGATTCTAAATCTACAGATAGAAATCCAGAAGATTAATACTAAATTGTCAGAAATCGTTAAAACATTGAAAGGGCAAAGGAGCAGAATTGATGCAATGGAAGACAGAATTAAAGAGACTGAAGACAAATACCTGAATACCTCTGTGGAAAGGGATCAATCAGAAAAAAGATCAAAACAAAATGAAGAAAGCCTAAGGTTCATGTGGGATACCATCAAAAGGAATAACCTACATATGATCGGAATTCTACAACAGGAAGAGAAAAACAAAACCACTTAGAAAACTGTCCAAGATTTGTTGGAGAAGAACTTCCCTGATATGATGAAAGAGGAGAATATATCCATTCAGAAAGTCCAACAAGCCCCAAAGAGGATAGAACCCAAAAGAAAATCACCAAGACACATCATCATCAAACTCATAAAAACCAAAGACAAAGACAGAATCCTGAAAGCACCACGGGAAAAACTAAAAGTTGCTCACAAAGGACAACCAGTAAGAATAAGCTCTGATTTCTCAGCAGAAACCATGCAAGTGAGAAAGCAATGGGATGGTATATACAAAACCCTGAAAGAGAAAAATTTTCAACCAAGAATTATGTATCCAGCAAAACTGTCCCTCATATATGATGGTGAAATTAGGAAATTTCCAGATAAGCAGAAACTAAAGGAATTTGTTAAAACCAGACCAACCTTACAAAAGATACTAAAGGGAGTCCTTTGAACAGAGAACCAAAAATACCCAACAACAACCGACCATTAATACACAAGATGACATAACCTAGAAACTATAGCTATGGAAAAATCCAAAGTAAAATAAGCTTACAAGATTCTAAACAGGGACCAGAGACTTCAATTGGCCAATGAGGACAACTACAAACCAAGAAGAGGATAAAGACTGTGTAGTTCCAGAACTTCTAAATGATGAGGAAGTCAAGAGAGTTGCAAGATAGAATGGACTATTCCAAACTTAGGGAGAAAATTATAAATCACAAGGTAACCTCAAAAAAAATGATAAACCTGTACATCACAATAACAAAGAGGACAAGTATAAATATTCAGCAAATACTAAAACAACAGCAACAAAGCAAATGATAACACGATTCATAAACATAATGAGCTCAGTACAGAAAACAATATGGAACAAAGAAACCATGGACACCATGAAAAAACACATAACAAAATGACAGCAACTAGCAAACAATTCATACTAGTCAATAATTACACTGATTGTTACTGGATTAAGTGCACCACTCAAGAGACGGAGAGTTGCAGATTGGATAAGAAAACAAAATCCATCAATATGCTGTCTACAAGAGACACACCTTGGAGACAAAGACAAAAACAGACTAAACATCAAAGGTAGGAAAAAGATTTATCAAGCAAATGGCAACCATAAAAGAGCAGGTGTAATGATATTACTTTCTGATCAAATTGACATTTAGATAAAAACCACCATATGAGACAAAGAAGGACATTATATAATAATTAAAGGAAAAATTGAACATGAAAATATAACCATAATAAGGATCTATGGACCCAATGAAAGAGCCCCAAAATACATAAATCACACTTTAAAAGAGCTGAAAAGCCAAATATATGACTCCACAGTCATAGTGGGAGATTTTAATACACCACTTTCAATCAAAGATAGAACAACTGGAAAGCAACTCAACAAAGATGCAGAAAAGCTAAACAACAAAATCAACCAACTTGATCTTACAAACATCACAGAACAATTTACCCAACAACAGCACAATAAACATTCTTTTCCAGTGCACATGGAACATTTTCCATTAAAGACCATGTGTTAGACCATAATGCAAGCCTTCATAAATTTAAAACTATTGAAATACTGCAAAGCATCTTCTCAGATCACAATGCTATCAAATTACAAATCAACAATAGGAAGATCAACAGAAAAAGAGTATACACATGGAATCTGAAAAACACCCTCCTTAAGAAAGACTGGGTAAGAGAAGAAATTAAAACTGAAATTCAAAAATTCCTTGAATCAAATGAGAATGAAACACGACATACCAAAATCTTTGGGACACAGCAAAAGCAGTGATCAGAGGCCAATTTATAGCAATAAATGCACACCTCAAAAAAGAAGAAAGAGCCAAAATCAACACTTTAAATCAACATCTCCAAACATCAGAAAAAGAGCAGCAAGAAAAGCCTACAATCACCAGAAGAAAGGAAATAATAAAGATTCGCGCAGAAATCAATAAACAGAAAGACAACAGAAAAAAATCAACAAGACCAGAAGGTGGTTTTTTGAAAAGATCAATAAAACTGACAAACCACTAGCAAATTTAACAAAGGAAAAGGAGAGAATACAAATAACACAAATAATAAATGAAACAGGTAACATCACAACAGAAACAACTCGAAAAAAAAAGGGTAATATCAGGATACTATGAAGAACTGTTGGAAGGAAGATGGGGCAATCTCCTTCTGTAGTGACACTGCCTCGGAAACCCAAGGTGGGGTCGCTATGAGTCAGGTCCCACTCGATGGCACATAACAACAACAACATGAAGAACTGTACTGCAACAAATTTGAAAATCTGGAAGAAATGGACAGATTTCTAGAAACACACC
>NW_006921638.1:5803466-5808572 GCF_000298275.1 Orycteropus afer afer | reverse complement strand
ATCAACATCCAAAAATCAGTTGGATTCCTCTACACCAGCAAAGAGATTGCTGAAAAAGAAATAAGGAAATCAATACCATTTACAGTAGCTACCAAAAAAATAAAATACTTGGGAATAAATCTAACCAGGGACACAAAAGGCCTGTACAAAGAAAACTATAAAAAACTACTCCAAGAAACCATAAGAGATCTACATAAATGGAAGAACATCCCATGCTCACAGATGGGAAGATTGAATATTGTGAAAATGTCAATACTACCCAAAGCAATCTATACATTCAATGTTATCCCAATCCAGATCCCATCAACATTTTTTCAAGGATACGGAAAAAACAATCACTAACTTTATATGGAAAGGAAAGAGATCTCAGATAAGCAAAGCACCACTGAAGAAGAAGAACAAAGTAGGAGGTCTCACACTGCCAGATCTCAAACCTACTATACAGCCACAGTAGTCAAAACTGCCTGGTATTGGTATAATGACAGACACATAGACCAAAGGAATAGAATTGAGAACCCAAAAATAGATCCATTGACCTATGGTCAGTTGATCTTTGACAAAGGGCCTAAATCCATTACATGGGGAAGAGAATATCTGATTAATAAATGGTGCTAGCAAAACTGGATATCCATTTGCAGAAAAATGAAACAAGATCTGTACCTCACACCATACACAAAAACAAACACCAGATGGATCAAAGACTTAAATGTGAAACCTAAAACTATAAAGTTCCTCAAGGACAAACTAGGGGCAAATTTAGGGGTCCTTATATATGGCATAAACAGACTATTAAGCAAAACCCAAAATACACGAACAGCAAGAAAGAAACTAGATGAATGGGACCTTCTAAAAATTACATTTTTACGTGCTTTCAAAGACTTCTCAAAAGAATTTCAAAAGAGTACCTACAGATTGGTAAAAAATATTTGGCAATGACATATCTGACAACAGACTTATCTCTAGAATTTACAGAAAACTCCAACACCTCAGAAACAAAAAGACAAATAATCCAATTAAAAAATGGACAGAAGACATCAATAGACACTTCACCAAGGAGGATATTCAGGCAGCCAACAAACATATGAAAAAATGCTCACAATCATTAGCCATTAGAGAGATGCAAATCACAACAACGAGATACCATCTTGCTCTAGCACTAGTACCAAAGTTCAACAAGACACAAAATAACAAATCTGGGAAGGATGCGGGGAGACTGGGAGTCTCAAACACTGCTGATGGGACTGTAAAATGGTACATCCACTGTGGAAAGCAGTATGGTGATTCCTTAAAAAGTTGGAATTAGAAATACCATTTGACCCAGCCATTCCATTACTAGGTATATATCTTAAAGAAGTGAGAACCATGACAAGAACAGACATATGCAAACCCATGTTCATCACAGCACTATTTACAATAGAAAAAAATGAAAACAACTTAGGTGTCTATCACCTGAGGAATGGATAACCAAACTATGGTACATACACACAATGGAGTACTATGCAATGCTAAAGAATAATGTAGAATCAGCAAAACACCGCATAATGTGGATGAACTTGGAGGACATTATGCTGAGTGAAATAAGTCAATCACAGAAGGACAAATATTATATTAGTCCGTTATTATAAAAGTCAAGGAAAGGTTTATCTATGAAAGAAAATTTTCTTTGTTGGTTACCAGGGGTGGCAGGGGAGGCGAGGGAACACTGTTAAGATAGGTAGAGATAAGTACTGATTTGGTTGAAAAGAAGGGCAATGCATCAAATGTGAGTGATCAACACAGTGGCACTGAAGAAGAGGAAGACATAGAGAGGTACATGGGAGGTACAGACAACAAAGATGAACCCTTTTGTACGTACAATACTGCGTTGTCAGTGAAGGCAAACATGGGTATATGGGTGGATAGATGGGTGGACAGGCTGAACTATTAGGTATGTCTATGAAGTGGGAAGCATACCCAAGACCATGTATAGGGTAGGCAGACAACTGTCCTATGAAATGTATTTGTATCATCAGAATTCCTAGGTGTATAGTAGAGCTGACAAGGGACAAGGTTATAGTCACTTCTTAGTCACAGCTAGCTACCCAGAGGGACCGAGTAGTTGAACGTGTGGGCTTGGGACTATAGTCACAGGAGACATTAAGCTCAATTGGCATAATATACTACACAAAACATTGTTCAACCTCTTACTCTAGCAAGTAGCAACTGGGATCTTAAAAGCTTGCAAGCTGCCACCTAGATGCAACGATGGGTCTCTCCTCATCCAGAGCAAAGAAGAATGAAGAAAACCGAAGATTAATGGAAAGAATTAGTCCTAGCAACTGGTACACCATGTGATCCTCAGCCCGTACAACTATGAGACCAGAACTAGATGGTGCCCGGCTATCTATCACTGTCAACCACTTGGAAGGGGATCTATGTAGGAGATCCTGGATGGAGAGGGAGAACAACGTGGAACAAAACTAAAAATGATTTGGAAAAAGAAAAGGGAGGGGGACTAGGTGCTGGTCTGATAGAGCTTGGTGGAACCACTGAGACTATGGCCCCTAGCTGCCCTTCACATCTGGAATTGAACCCAAACCTGTGGCTTCCAGCCAAACAAAACAAAGGCATATGAGGTGAACATTTACATTAGGTAGATACACTCCTTGGACAGAACAATCATGGGAGAAAGGGCTGTTTATGCAGAGGGAGACAGCTCAGGAGGCAGGAGTGCATGGAGGGATGGACACAGGGAAGAGGTAACTATCAGGAGGAAGTGGGAGGGGAGCTGCTGCATTGGGGTAAATTGTAGTTAATGTCATGAGTCAAAGTGTATGTGAACTGCTGTATGGAAATTGAATTTGTTCTATAAATTTTCACCCAAATCACTATTAAAAAAAAGAAGAAGAAAAAGAAGTAGTCAAACAAAATACTGCACTGGGTAAATCTGCTGCAAAAGACCTTTTTAAAGCATTAAAAACCAAAGATGTCACTTTGAGGACTAATGTATGCCTGACCAAGGCATAATATTTTCAATTGCTTCCTATGCATGCAAAAGCTGGACAGTCAACAAGGAAGAATAAAGAATTATTGATGCATTTGAATTATGGTGCTGATAAATGATACTCAATGTATTGTGAACTGCCAGAAGAATGAATAAATCTGTCTTAGAAGTACAGCAAGAATATTCTTTGGAAGAGAGGATGGCGAGACTTCACCTCACGTACTTTGGACATATTATCAGAAGGGACCAGTTCCTGGAGGACATTGTGGTAAAGAGGGTCAGCAAAAAAAGAGAAGACTCTCAAAGAGATGGACTTACACAGTGACTGCAACAATGGGCTCAAACAACAATTCTGAGGATGGCACAGGACTAGGCAGTGTTTTGGTCTGTTGTACACAGGATTGCTGTAAGTTGGAAATGATTTAATGATATTTAATAAAAAGAGTAATGGAAATATTGTTTCTTGATAGGGAGCAGATTTTTGTGAACTGGCCAAAAAAGACAGAATGGTATCTGTTATGGATTGAATTATGTTCCCTCAAAATATGTGTTGAACTTCTGGTCCTGTGGATATGATCCTCTTTAGAAACAATATATTTTTTTTGCTATGTTAATGAGGCCACACCAGTATAGGCTAGATCCTAAAACTAATTTTTTTTTTTAGTTAAAAGGACCAGAATAGACATAGACACACATAAAACAGGATAACAGACACCAACGAACACCAAGAACTGCCAGCAGACACTAGAAACTGAAAGAGGAACAAAGAAGGAATCAACATAGTCAAGATCCTGATTTAGACTTTTAGCCTCCAAAACTGTGAACAAGTAAATTTCTATCTTTAAAGCCACTCACTTGTGGTATTTCTGTTATGGCAGCATAAGGTAACTAAGACAGCATCCTTAGAATCTGAGCATTTCATTGTATGTAAATTAACTTTAATGGGGGCAAAAAACAAGGAAACAATGCAAAGAGAGGGTATTTTCTATTTATGTCCTAAAAACAGAAAAAGGATTTGATACTAGGTATTCTGAATTTGAAACCAGAGAAACCAGAGGGGATGACTAGGCAGAATAGCAGCCAGGAATCCAGGTAAGGGGAGGGACCCAGGCCCCACCCCTAGCAGGCAGAAGTGAGGGAAAGCGAAGCCAAGGGGACAACAGAGCAGAGCAGAAGTCAGGGATCCAGGTAAGGGGAGAGAGGAACCCAGGCTCAACCCCCAAGAGGCAGGAAAGCGGGCAAAAGAGAAACCAGAGGGGATGACAGAGTGGAGCAGCAGCCAGGGAAGCAGGGAAGGGAAGGGAAGGGAAGGGACCTAGGCCCCACGACCACCAGCCAGGAAAGCAAGGGAAAGCGAAGCCAGTGAGGACGACAGAGCAGAGCACAGCCAGGGATCCAGGTAAGGGGAGGGACCCAGGCCCTACCCTCAAGAGGCAGGAAAGCCTGGGAAAGAGAAGCCAGGGAGACAATAGAGCAGAGCAGTGCCAGAGATCCAGGTAATGGGAGGGCAGAGAGGTTTCAAACAGCTAAGGGAGACAAACTTGTCTGTCACAGTTTGTCATAATGTTGTGGCTTGCGTGTTGCTGTGAGGCTTGAGGCTGTGCCACTGGCGTTTCAAGCACCAGCAGGCTTGCACATGTTGTACAGGTTTCAACGCAGCTTACAGACTGAGAGACCAGAAAGAAGGGAGAGGCCATCCACTTCTCAAATAATTGGCCAGGGAAAACCTTATGAATAGCAGAGAAACACTGTCTGATAAATATTACTGTGCAACTTTATGAAAAGCCCAGAAACATTATCTGATACAGTGCAGGAGTACGAGCCCTTAGGTCAGAAGACTTTAAAAATACGACTAGGAAAGAGCTGCATCATCAGAGTAGGACAAACCTTACTGATATGTATAAAGTAAAGCTTTTGAGACCTCCATCTGCTGATGTGCCCCTACTCAAATTGAGGAGAAACAGCTGCAAACATCCATTAATAATTGGAACATGGAATGTACGAAGCATGAATCTAGGAAAATTGCAAGTTGTCAAAAATGAAATGGAACATATAAAGATTGATATCCTAGGCATTAGTGAGCTGAAATGGACTGGTTTTGGCCATTTTGAATCAGACAACCA
>NW_006921638.1:5790003-5802850 GCF_000298275.1 Orycteropus afer afer | reverse complement strand
AAATATGATCTTGAATATATCCCTCCTGAATTTAGAGACCATCCATAGAACAGATTTGATGTACTGAATACCAATGACCGAAAACCAGAATTGCAGAATGACATCAAGAACATCATCCATGAAGAAAAAGCAAGAGGTCATTAAAAAGATGAGAAAAGAAGAAAAGACCAAGATGGATGTGAGAAGACACTCTGAAACTTGCCCTTGAATGGAGAGTAGCTAAAGCAAATGGAAAAAATGACAAGATAAAAGAGCTGAACAGAAGGTTTCAAAGAGCAGCTCGAGAAGACAAAGCCAATTACTATAATAAAATGTGCAAAGACTTGGAGTTAGAAAATCAAAAGGGAAGAACACGCTCGCCATTTCTCAAGGTGAAAGAACTGATAAAAAAATTTAAGCCTCGAGTTGCAATACTGAAAGATTTTATGGGGAAAATATTGAATGATGCAGGAAGCATCAAAAGAAGATGGAAAGAATACACAGAGTCACTGCACCAAAAAGAACTGGTAGATCTTCATCCATTTCAGGAGGCGGCATATGTTCAAGAACCAATGGTAGTGAAGGAAGAAGTCGAAGCTGCACTGAAAGAACTGGCAAAGAACAAGGCTCCAGGTACTGAGGTGTTTCAACAAATGGATGCCCCATTGGAGGCACTCACTCGGTTATGCCAAGAGATTTGGAAGACAGCTACCTGGTCAATTGAGTGGAAGAGATCCATATTTGTACCCATTCCAAAGAAAGGTGATCCCACAGAATGTGGCAATTATCAAACAATATCATTAATATCACATGCAAGTAAAATTTTACTGAAGATAATTCAAGAACGGTTGCTGCAATATATTTACAAGAGAACTTCCAGAGGTGCAGGCTGAATTTAGAAGAGGACGTGGAACAAGGGATATCACTGCTGATGTTAGATGGATCTTGGATCAAAGCAAGTAATACTAGAAATATGTTTACTTGTGTTTTATTGACTATGCAAAAGCACTGGATTGTGTGGATCATACAAATTGTGGATAACATTGAGAAGAATGGGAATTCCAGAACATTTAACTATACTCATGAGGAACCTGTACATAGACCAGGAGGCTGTCATTCAAACAGAACAAGGGGACACTGCATGGTTTGAAATCAAGAAGGGAGTGCATCAGGGTTGTATTTTTTCACCATACTTATTCAATCTATATGCTGAGCATATAATCTGAGAAGCTGGACTATATCTAAGAACATGGCATCAAGATTGGAGGAAGAATCATTAACAACCTGTGATATGCTGATGACACAACGTTGCTTGCTGAAAGTGAGAATAACTTGAAATACTTATTGATGAAGATTGAAGAATACAGTCTGCAGTATGGATTACATCTCAACATAAAGAAAACAAAAATTCTCACAACTGGACCTATAAGCAGCATCACAATAAATGGAGAAAAAATTTAAGTTCTCAAGGACTTTACACTGCTTCGTTCTACAATCCACACCAATGGAAGCATCAGTCAGGACATCAGACGACGTATGGCACTGGGCAAGTCGGCTGCAAAGGATATCTTTCAAGTGCTGAGGAGCAAAAGTGTCTCTTTGAAGACTAAGGTGCACCTGACATAAGCCATGATATTTTCAATCGCTTCATATGCATGTGAGAGCTGGACAATGAATAAGGAAGACCAAAGAAGAATTGATGCTTCTGAGATGTGGTGCTGGCAAAGAATGCTGAAAATACTATGAACTGCTAAAAGAACTAACAAATCTGTCCTGGAGGAAATGCAGCTGGAATGCTCCTTGGAAGCAAGAATAGCCAGACTTCATCTCACCTACTTTGGTCATATTGTCAAAAGGGACCATTCCCTGGAGAAGGATGTCATGCTTGGTAAGGTGGAGGGTCAATGAAAGAGGGGAAGGCCCTCAACGAGATGGACTGATACAGTGGCTGTGGCGACGGGCTCAAGTACAGCAGGGATCACAGAGCTGGCGCAGGACCGGGCGGTGTTTTGTTCTGCTGTGCATAGGGGCCTATGAATCAGAGATGACTCAACGGCACCTAACAACAACAACATTCTGAATTTGAAGTGGCAGTACAATATTTTAAAAGAAATATTATAGCAGATAGCTAGAAAACAGTAGGAGGGAGAGTTAAGACCAAAACACATATTTGGTCATTTATACAGAGGTTATAATTAAAGCTGTAATTATATAGGAAATCCCATTATGCAATGTTAAGTGAAAAGTTTTAAAGCCGAAAAGGCAGCAAACATTGTCAAATAGTGGGATCAAAGAAAATGGGAAAGTCCACAGGGGTACTAGAGGCTGTGATAGGGCTATCCAAGATAGAGGAAGGACTGGGAAACAATCATTCAACAAATACTTACTGAAAGCCCACTCTGTGCTAGACACTGCTAGGCACTATGAACATAAAAGATGAAGAACACAGCTACACACTCCACTCTTCACCTTTAAGCAGGGAAAGTAGACATTAAATTAATGTGATGAATAACATAACGATCACAGGGTGCAATGGAAACACATAACAGAGGGTTGTAACTAAGACAAGGGATCAGGGAAAATGTCCCTGAAGGGCATTTAAGGAGAGACCTGAAGTAGGAGTAAGAGGTTGACCAGTTTGTCTGGAGGTAAGAAAGAGAGGAGAGTAGAGGCAGGAATTAAGAGAGGATATGTTTAGCAGGCAGAGAGCCTATCAAAGGAAATGGCTCACAGTAAGAGAGAGCACTGTACATTTGGGAAGCTGGAAGAAATTCAGCATGGCTAGAGTATGAATACTAACAAGCCCCCCCCCAACACACACATATACACATAAAACAAAGGTTGAAGATGTGAGCTAGCTAGTGGAATCATTTTTAAAGCATTTAAACTTTATCCTAAGGCAATGGGAAGTCACTGAAGAATTTTTCAAAAAGCAGTAATGAGATCAGATTTGCATTTAAAATACATCAAAGGGGAAGAGTCCAGAAAATTGGAAGATCTCTTAGAACTTACAATGAGCATTTCTAAGCAAAGGATCAAGGGTGGTGAGTAAGTAAGAGAAAAGACTATCCCCAAATTTCTGACTCCAATAATGATGCATGATGTACACCTTCACTGATGGCAACAGTGGAGTAAAAGGTTAAGACTGAAGATAAGAATTTGTTGAATTTGAGTTGTCTATGGAATATTCCATTAAGAAAACAAAAATCTTCATAACTAACCAATAAACATGATAATGGAGAAAAAACTAAAATTGTCTATATTAATTTCTACTTGGATCAATAAAGTTCGTGGAAGCAGTAGTTAAGAAATCAAATGGCGAAATTTATTCACTGTAAAAGACTTCCTTAAGGTTTTAAAAAGCAAAGATGTCTAAGGTGTACCTGACCTAAGTCATGGTCTTTTCACTTGCCTCTATGTCCAGTGAAAGCTGGACAATGAAAAAAGACAGAAGAATTGATGTATTGTATTGGCAAAGAATACTGCATATACTGTAGACTGCCAAAAGAATAAACAAATCAGTCTTAGAAGAAACCAGAATGGTCCTTACAAGTGAGGATGGTAAGACTCTGACTTACTTACTTTCGACACATCATGAGACACCAAACGCTGGAAAAAGATATCATGTTTGATAGAGGGTCAGTGAAAATGAGGGAGAGCCTCAGTGAGAAGACTGACACAACAGCCACAAAAACTGATTCAAACATACCAAAGATCAAGAAGATGGCACAGGATCAGCAGTGCTGCCGTCTATCAAAAGCAACTTGATGGCAACTAGCAACAACAATGGAACATCCAAGAACAATGGCCTAATAAACCTATAAATATGACACGGAAGCTCCAGTCAAACATGGCAGCATAAGGGGACCCCTGCAAATGCCAACATTTAAGAAAGAGATACCTGATGAGTAAGGTAAGAGCAAAGAAGACTACACAGTCATGGAGATTAAGGAAAAAGATCATTTTAAGAAGAACTGGAATGGTCAGTAATAATGTATGTTGAGTGTTTACGGAAGCTGGACATTTTACAAGGCCCTCCAGTGGCACAGTGGTTAAAAGCATTGGCTACCAACCAAAAAGTCAGTGGTTCAAATCTACCAGCTGCTCTGCAGGAGAAAGATGAGGCAATCTGCTTCCACAAATATTTATAGCCTTGGAAATCCTATAGGGCAGTTCTATTCTGTCCTACAGGGTCACTATGAGTCGGAATCAACTCGATAGCAATGAGTTTTGTTTATTTGGTTGGACATATTACATACATCAGCTAATTTAATCTTCAATCTTCACAACCTTAGGGTACAGTTAATATTATCTACATTTTACAGATAAGGAATATTTATTCAATCTGTATGCTGAGCATATAATCTCAGAAGCTGAACTAAAAGAGAAAGAATGCAGCATCAGGATTAGAGGAAGACTCATTAACAACTTGTGATATGCAGATGGCGCAATCTTGCATCCAAAAGCAAAGAATACTTAAAGTACTTACTGATGAAGATCAAACACTACAGCCTTCAGAATGGATTATATCTCAACATCAAGAAAACAAAAATGTCACAATTGGGCCAATAAGGAATATCATGATAAACGAAGACGAGACTGAAGTTGTCAAGGATTTCATTTTGCTTGGATTCATAACCAATGCCATGGAAGCTTCTGTCAAGAAATCAAACAATATATTGCACTGGGCAGATGTGCTCCAAAAGATTTCTTGAAAGTGTTAAAAAGTAAAGATTCCACTTTGAAGACTAAGATGTGCCTGACCCAAGCCATGGTATTTTAAATTGCCTCATATGCATGTGAAAGCTAGACAATGAAAAAGAAGACCACAGAAGAATTGATTCATCTGCCTTATGGTGTTGGCAAAGAATATCAACTACACCATGAAGTGCCAGAAGAACAAACTGTTTTGGAAGAAGTATTCAGAATACTCCTTAGAGGGAGGATGGTAAGACTTTACCTAATGTACTTTGGCCATGATATCGAAAGGGACTAGTCCCTGGGGAAGGCCTTTATGCTTGGGAAAGTGGAAAACCAAACCAAACTCACTGCCACAGAGTCATTTCCAACTTATAGGGACCCTCATTCAGTTTCCGAGGCTGTAAATCTTTACGGAAGAAGATTTCCCAGTCTTCCTCCCATGGTAAAGTGGTTGTGGTTGTTGTTGTTATGGGCCATGGAGTTGGACCCAACTCATAGCAACCCTTCCTTGGGTTTCCAAGGCAGTATCACTATGGAAGTAGATTGCCCAACTTTCCTTCCAAGGAGTGGCTGGTGGTTTTGAACCTTCTGGTGAGCAGTCATGTGCCTTAGGCACTACGCTACCAGAGCTCCTGTGGTAAAGTGGAGGGTCAGGGAAAAAGAGGAAGACTCTCGACAAGATGGATTGACACAGTGGCTGCAACAATGGGCTCAAATATAGCAACAACTGTCAGCATGGCACAGGACAAGGCTGTATTTCTTTCTGTTGTACACAAGGTTGCTAAGTTGGAACTGACTAAATGGCTCCTAACAACAACAGATAAGGGAGGTAATTTAACAGAAAAAGTTACACAGCTAGAAAATGCATCAGAGATAAAAATCCAGGCATGTCATATTCAAGAGATTGCACTCTTAGAGTGATATACTTCTCTACAGGAGTGGTTTTCACTGTGGTATTAAGAAAATGTGTGTGTTTAATCTTATCCTTTTAAAATATCTTTTTTATGTTTTATATTATACTCACTCAAAAAAACAAACTCACTGCCATCAAGTCAATTCTGACTCATAAGCGACCTCCACTGGGTTTCTAAGGCTGTTAAACTTTATGCAAAGAGACTGTCACATCTTTTTTCCATAGAGCAGCTAGTGGGTTTAAACCACCCAACTTTCTGCTTTGCAGCCAAGTGCCTTAACCACTACACCACTGTACGTAGAGTTTATATAATTTATACGTAACAGGTTAAAAGACTGTATTCTAACTCATTTTTAACTTATTTTGCTTCAAATAGCCCAAAGAAATACTCAATTTTAATTTGAAGGCAATTTGAGTACAAGAGAGAAAATAAAATTTTCAATTCTGCAACTGCTCATATATCTATGATTTAAAATGATTCACACATAAATCATCTAAAATAACAAACATTTGAAGAAAGGACTCTAATAACAGATAAAATTTTAAAGAAATAGTAATTTTATCAAAAAGAAATCAAAGAAAAATATCTGAGATCAAACTTTTTCTTGCCACTCATATACCATGTTTCAACTTCTCTATTAGTGCTTCATTGTCATCCAACTTCAACTCGTTGACTTTATCTATCAGTCCTTCAATGTCACCCATACCTATAAGTTATAAAGAAAAAAAAGAAAAATTAACAACTAATACAATACCCCTGCCTTTATATTATATAAAACATATTCACATATACAATAACCCTATCAGGTAAGCAAGTCAGGTGATATTACCACACTGCATAAATGAGAAAACTGAAAGCAAGAGAAATGACAGTGAAGAGATAACAAGGCAGATACTCCAGGCCAGGGCTTGATTCCAAATTCACGTTGTCTAACTATACCACCATGAGATATCAGGAATGTTTCATTACTACCACCACTACCACATATCTTTGTATCATACTCTAAAACTTTTCTAAACAATTTTTCATCTAGTATTTTCTTTTGCCAATTCTAACCACAGGAAACAACTACAAACTCTTTCTTACAGATGACAAAGATAAGTCATGCCAAAATCAAACCCACTGCCACTGAGTTGATTCTGACCATAGCAACCCTACAGGACAGAGTAAAACTGCCCCAAAGGATTTCCAAGGCTGTAAATGTTTATGGAAGCAGATTGCCACCTCTTTCTCCATAGGATTTCTAAGGCTTTACGAAGGCAGGCTGTCACATCTTTCTCCCATGGAGTGGCTGGTGGGCTTGAACCGCTGACTTTGGATTAGCAGCTACTCACCACAAATTCTAGGTACTATGTATTTTGAAATAAATTATGAAGTGTTAGATTTTTATACCTAGAAAGTCATTGCTTCTGCATATATTTTATTAGTTCATCGCCACTGACACATCTGTTCCTCTTACTATGGATATTTAATTCAGTTTTTTTGTACTAATTTTTCATTTCTATATTTGCTTTTGTTCCCTGGATTCTATCTGTGTAATCCATGATGTTTACTGTGACCATATGATTTCACCACACCACCTCTGAGGGAGGTGATGTCTCATCAGCAGCTTCAATGAACCCTGAAGCCCAGCCTCCTAACAGTGACTTTGAGCTTCCTTCGACATCCACTCCCTACAATTCCCGTCTGTTGTTGTTGTTGTTATGTGCCGTGGAGTCGGACCCGACTCATAGAGACCTCTCCTTGGGTTTCCGAGGCAGTATCACTATGGAAGTAGATTGCCCAACCTCCCTTCCAAGGAGTGGCTGGTGAGTTTGAACTGCCAGCCTTCTGGTTAGCAGTCGAGTGCCTTAGGCACTACACTACCAGAGTTCCTGCTTGGACATTTTAAGAATATCTGTACCCTAAAATGAACCAAGATCTGTACCTCATACCATATACAAAAACTAACTCCAGATGGATCAAAGACTTAAATGTGAAACCTAAACCTACAAAGTTCCTCAAGAAAAAATAGGGGCCCTCATTTACAGCATAAATAGACTGTCAAGCATAACCCAAAATGCACAAAAAGCTGAAGATAAAGTAGATGAATGGAACCTTCTGAAAATTTAATTTTCATGTGCTTCAAAAGACTTCTCCAAAAGAGAACCTACGGATTAGGAAAAAATATTCAACAACAACATATCTGACAAGAGACTTATCTCTAAAATTTATAGTAAACTCCAATGCCTCAACAACAAAAAGATTAACAATCCAATTAAATGGGCAGAAGACATGAACAGACACTTCACCAAAGAGGATATTCAGGCGGCCAGCAAATACATGAAGAAACGCTCATGATCATTAGCCGTCAGAGAGACGCAAATCAAAAGAATAATAAGATACCATCTCACCCCAGCACTAATGGCAAAGCTCAACAAGACAGAAAATAACAAATGCTGGAGAGGATATGAAGAGACTGGAACTCTCATATACTGCTGGTGGGACTGTCAAATGATACAATCACTGTGGAAAGCATTATGGTGATTCCTTAAAAAGCTGGAATTAGAAATACCATTTGATCCAGAAATCCCATTACTAGGTATATACCGTAAAGAAGCAAGAGCCAGAAGAACAGACATATGCACATCCACGTTCATCACAGCACTATTTACAACAGCAAAAAGATGGAAACAACCTAGATGCCCATCAACAGAAGAATGGATAACCAAACTATGGTGCATACACACAACGGCAAACTATGTAACACTAAAGAATAACGTAGAATCTGCAAAACACTGCATAACATGGATGAACTTGGAGGACATTATGCTGAATTAAATAAGTCAATCACAGAAGAACAAATATAGTATTAGTTCATTATTGTAAAAAGTCATGGAGACGTTTATATATGGAAGGAAACTTTCTTTGCTGGTTACCAGTGGTGGGAGGGGAGAGGAGGGAACACTGAAAAAAAAAAAAAAATGCACTGACCCTTATCACTTTAGTTTTGTGTATTTCAGTGTATATAAATTATATTTCAATAAAATGTATTTTTAAAAAAGATTACCTGTATCCTGCTAGCTACTTACACTCAAATATTATTGAGTCTATTACTTTAATAGGAGCTCTGGTAGCATAGAGCCTAAGGCACCTGACTGCTAACCAGTTCAACCCCACCAGCCACTCCTTGGAAGGAAGGTTAAGCAATCTACTTTCCCAGTGACACTGCCTCAGAAACCCAAGGAGGGGTTGCTATGAGCCGGGTCCACTCGACAGCACATAGTAACAACAACAACAAATCTGTCCTAAATAGCTATACTATTTTTTCAAGATATTTCTGTATTCCCACCACTGGACTTACCAAGAAGTTTGCTGATGAAAGGCTGTGTTTTGAAAGGTTCAAAGTCATCTATATGTTCCCCTGTACCAATGAAAATAATTGGACTTTTTGTAGCAGCAACTCTGCGAAGAAAAAGAAACATAAAGTAACCTCAAAAAAGAGAACAAATTTCAGTAGATTTTCAAAGGTACTTAGACAAAAGTCCATAGCTCGCTTCTTTTCATATTTTCGCTAGTTAAAACAACTGTATCAGAGGGTTTCCAAAACTGTTTGTATTTAAACTTTTGTAACATCTTAATTCATTATGGGAATATATTTTAAATGACCAATAAGAAAGCTATACATACACACACATATACAAACACGCAACATATAATCCCAAGACACAAGATGACAACATTAATGATACTTACGCACTGAGTGCACCACCTCCTTTTGCATGGCCATCAAGCTTTGTCACTATTACTGAAGCTACATCTACTTTATCTTTAAAAGCCTTGGCCTGGGCTTCACAAGCCTGCCCAATGGAGGCATCCATCACATAAACAATATTATCAGGTTGCTAGAAAGTAAAACATAAATATTTTTACTGAAGTTAAAAAAATTCACCATTAGAAACTAAAGAACAATATTTACCATAAGTCACTATTCATTCAATCATGATCTGTTGAGGGAGTAGTACATATTAGGCATCATCTAGAGGTCATGGGGACAAAGAAGTAAATAAGAAAATCCCTGCCCTCCTGGAATTTATATAGTCACAGGCAAATAAACATTTCAGATGTACAACACTTACAACAGGGCAGGGAATATCAGTTCAGTTTTGAGATTAGAGAGGTTTCATTAAGTCGAGTGGTCAGGGAAGGCCTCTATGGAGGTAACAGTGGAGCTAACGCCTGAATAAAGAGAAAACAACTATGCAAAGATCTGCAGGAATGGCCCTGGGTAAAGGGAATACCAAAAGTGATTTTGAGAAAAATAAAAAGTAGAAGAGTGTGCACTGAAACTAAACTGAATAAAATAGGGATGCGGCTATTTCCCTTAGATCTGCTCAACCAGGTCAAAATAATAGCACAGCTAAAAAAGAAACTTACTAGTATTAACCAGTAACAAAACAAATTTCTGCCAAAACCCCAAGGGCAAAACAATCAAACTTATTAGGAATGCATGTTTTGCCACTGGGGTGTTGATATTTATAAACAGTTATTTATAAACTGCTTCTCCTCAAGTTTATTTTCATCACAATTTTAAAGAAGAGATATGTAATCATGATTAATATTTTTTAAATGTTTCATTTTAGAACACTTTCAAAACTTATCTAAAGTAAATGTTTACAACTTAAATAATTTACAGAAAGGAAATTAAACAGATATAGAAGGTCACTCTTCATTTTTTACTTATGTGTTCTTTAGTTATACATACTAATAGGATAATTAGTGTACTAAGCATGAAAGGATTTTTTTAATACTTAATCATGAAAATTCTCTATCTAATAAAGGCCAAATACAAAAAGATTATCACACAAATACAGATGTGCAAAACAGAAATAAATTACTTGGAATCTGCCTTCAAGGCAAAGAATTATTTATATTGATCATAATCTCAATCAGCATTTGTAGTTAAACTAACTAAAATTTTTAACAGTGTTACAATGAAAGCCACTTACTATAGCATTAGCAACTTGAAGCATTTCTTCAAACAAAGAGTCTTCTTGTTTATGGCGGCCACTTGTATCAACAATAATTATTTCAAAATTTTCATTTTTGAATTTCTCTACTCCTTCAGAGGCAATGATAACAGGATCCATTTCTGTGTAGCTATTTAACATGGACAATTCTATTAATCTGGAAATCTTTAATCTACTTTTAATCTATTCTAAAAAAGTAAAATAATCACAATTTCAATTTAGAAGAATAATCTGAAAACTATTTATTTAATAAATATAGCAACGTACCTCTAGAGCACCATCAACTAGTATACAATCATCGAACTACAAAACTCTTGCATCTTTTTTGAATGAGTTGTGCTTCCCCCAATTTTTTTATCTTCCTGAATAAATGAATTGATGCTGCATACCTGTTTCTATATAGCTGTTTTTCCATTTGACACCCTTATTTGAGCATTTTATAAAGCTACTAAACATTCTTGTATATAGGATACATAGTATTCCATCAGATGGCTTTGTTCTCATTTATTAAATAAATGCCCTACTGTTAGGCATTTAAGGTTGTCTCCATTTGTTGGTATCAAAAATATAGCCACTACCAGACTTCTGTTAAAACAGAGGAAAAGGCAGACAAGCGACACAGACCCTTTCCAACAAAGAAAAGAAAAATCAATTGACAGAGATACAGAAGGTAACCCTGGAGCACTGAGCTTTGAAAGGAGCTATACAGAAATAGACTAGGCACCAACTAGTGGAAAAACCTGAACGAAAACAGGACCAAAGAATAGGCTCTGTTTGCCACGGTCGGCAGAGATATACAAGAGGCTGACAACAGGAAAGGAGACAGGTAGTGAATGTATAAGTGCTGTCAACTAGTGAATAGAAGAGCACAGCACAGTACCCTTGCATAGGTAACATACAAACAAAACAAAGAAAACGAAATTCGTGGGCAAGTCACTCCAACATATAATCACCAATTAAATATAAACACCAAAACATCACAATGCCTCAAAGACATCAGAGCATCAGAGTCCACACAAAGAAGCAAGATAAAGCAGGAGAAACAAGGGACCAAGACACAGATACAAAACACATCGCTGAGGAAGCAGCAGCATTGCAACTCCCTGATAAGGAATTCAAAAGAATTAAATATAATAGGTATCTTCAAAAGATTGAGAGACAGGTTAAAGAAAACACAGATAAAACCCAGGAAGAATTTCAGAAGAAAATACAAGAACAAAATGACAAAATAAATGAAAATTTAGAAATGATTCAAAATCTACAGACAGATATCTAGAAGATTAATGGTAAATTGTCAGAAATAGATAACACATTGAAAGAACATAGGAGTAGAATTAATGCAATGGAAGACAAAATTAATGAGATTGAAGACAAATACCTGAATACTTCTTTGGAAAGAGATCAATCAGAAAAAAAGATCAAAACAAAATGAAGAAAGCCTAAGGTTTATATGGGATACCATCAAAAGGAATAACCTACATGTAATTGGAATTCCAGAATAGGAAGAGAAAAATAAAACCACTTAGAAAACTGCACAAGATTTGTTGGAGGAGAACTTCCCTGATATGATGGAAGATGAGAATATACCCATTCAGGAAGTCCAATGAACCCCAAAGAGGACAGACCCCAAAAGAAAATCAACAAAACATATTATCATCATCAGACTCACCAAAACCAAAGATAAAGAAAGAATCATGAGAGCAGTATGGGAAAAATGAAAAGTTATCTACAAAGGGCAACCAATAAGACTAACCTCAGATTTTTTGGCAGAAACCATGCAGGCGAGAAGACAATGGGATGGTATATATAAAATCCTGAAAGAGAAATCTTTCCAACTGAGAATTTTATACCCAGCAATTGTTGTTGTTGTTGTTATGTGCCATCGAGTCGTTTCCAACCCATAGCGACCCCATGCACGGCAGAACAAAACACTGCTCAATCCCACACCAGCTCCATGATCCCTGCTATACTTGAGCCCATCATCACAGCCACCGTGTCAATCCATCTTGTTGAAGGCCTCCCTCTCTTTCGTCGACCCTTCACCCTACCAAGCATGACACCCTTCTCCAAGGAATGGTCCCTTCTGACAACATGACCAAAATAGGTGAAATGAAGTCTGGCCATTCTCGCTTCCAAGGAGCATTTTGGGTGCACTTCCTCCAGGACAGATCTGTTAGTTCTTTTAGCAGTCCATGGTACTTTCAGCATTCTTCACCAGCACCACAACTCAAAAGCATCAACTCT
>NW_006921638.1:5779227-5787313 GCF_000298275.1 Orycteropus afer afer | reverse complement strand
TGACATAACCCAGAAACCAACTCAGCTATGGAAGTATCCAAAGTAAATAAGCCTACAAGATTGTAAACAGGGAACCAGAGACATTAATTGACAAATGAGGACAACTACAAACCAAAAAGAGGGAAAAAAACTGTGTCGTTACAGAAATTCTAGATGGTAGCGAAGTCAAGACAACTACAAAATAGAACAGACTGTTCTAAACTTGGGAAGAAAACTATCAATCACAGGGTAACCTCAAAGAAAAATGATAAATCTTCACAACAAAATTAAAAAGAGGACCAGCACAAATATTTAGCAAATACTAAAACAATAGCAACAAAGGAAGTTATAACACGATTCATAAACAAAATGAGCTCAGCACAGAAAATTACATGGAACAAAGAAATTGACACCATGAAAAAGCATATAACAAAAATGACAGCACCAAATTCATATTTGCTGATAATTACATATCTCTACGATTTATAGAAAACTCCGATGCTTCAACACCAAAGGAATTAACAGTCCAATTGAAAAATGGGCAGAAGACACGAATAGACACTTCACCAAGAAGGACATTCAGGTGACCAGCTGATACATGAAGAGATGCTCACAATCACTGGCCATCATAGAGATGCAAGATACCGTCTCACCCCAGCACTGATGGCAATGTTCAACAAGACAGAAAGTAACAAATGTTGGTGAGGATGTGGAGAAATTGGGACTCTCATACACTGCTGGTGGGACTGTGAAGTGATATAGCCACTGTGGAAAGCAACAGGGCAATTTCTTAGAAAGCTGGAATTGGAGATACTATTTGACCCAGCAATCCCATTAGTGGGTATATATCCTACAGAGGTGAGAGCCAGGACAGGAACAGATATTCCCACAATCATGTTCATCACAGCACTATTTACAATAGCAAAAAGATGGAAACAGCCTATGTCCATCAGAGTGGATGACCAAACTGTGATACATACACATAATGGAATGCTATGCAGCACTAAAGAATAATGTAGAGTCTGCAAAACACCACATAATATGAATGAATTTGGAGGACATTGTGCTGAGTGAAATAAGTCAATCACAGGACAAATATAGTATTAGTTCATTGTTGTGGAGGGTCAAGGAAAGGTTTATATATTGAAGGAAACTTCCTTTGTTGGTTGCCAGGCGTGGGAGGGGAGGGGAGGGAAAACACTGCAAAAAATAAAAAATAAAAAATAAATAGCATTGATCCATGTCACTTTAGTTTTGTATATTTCACTGTACATAAATTATATTTAAACAAAATGCATTAAAAAATAAAAAATCTAGTAAAAAAAAAGATGAAAAATCTGCATGAACTGTAGACTGTAAAGTAAGTTTGCTCTGTAAATTTGCATTCAAAGCACAGTTTTTAAAATTAATTAAGTAAGTAAGATTAAAGGAATGAAGAGTCACTGTACAAACAAAATTAGTCAATGTTCAGCCATTTCAGGAGGTAGCATATGACTAAGAACTGATGGTATTTTAGGGAGAACTCCAAGCTGACTGAAGGAGTGGGAGAAAAACACGGCTCCAGGAATTGATGGAATACACATTGAGATATTTCAACAAATGTATGCAACACTGGAAGTGATCACTCAAGAAATTCAGAAGACTGCTACCTGGCCAATGGACTGGAAAGATCCATATTATGCCCATTCCAAAGAAAGGTGGTCCAACATAATGTGCAAATTATTGAATAATATCATTATTATCACAACAAATAAAATTATGCTAAAAAGAGTAATTCAAAAACGGTTGAAGAAATACATTGACAGGAACTGCTAGAAATTCAAGTCAGATTCAGAAGAGAACATAGAACAAGGGATATCATTGCTGTTATCAAAAGGATCTCAGCTGAAGGCAAAGAGTATCAGAAAGATGTTCACCTTTGTTTTGACTATGCAAAGGCATTTAACTGTGTGGATTAAAAGAAATTATGGTTAAAAAAAACTACACACACACACACACACACACATATATATGTATATATAGCCACTATGAATAGTACATAATTACTGCTTGTTTCTTTGAAATTCTGTTATGATACACTATTACAAGTTGAATTTGGATCAAACGATATGAAAATTAAAATATTTGGCTTTTTAAAAGAAATGTCCTCCAGCAAAGTTTAATCTCATTCCTATTTTACAATCCCTGAGAAAAACATAAAAATCAAGAAATGAGATCATATTTTAATTGTCATTCCTTTTAACTAATAACAACTTTTTATACAGATGAACATTGTCAAATGAAAAAATACATAATGCCAAATGTTTTTCCCAAAATTAACAACAGAAGACTAGGTAGGAATATACTTAGTAAAATAATATGAGACTTAAATTAAGAAAATTACTATGCTTAAGGACATAAAGCTTTTGTACAAAAAAGACAAGGCAGGTTTCTAAATGGCACTATACAAATACAATAAAAATGTCAATCCTCCCCTGAAGTATTGGTTTAAATGTAATTCAAATAAATATCTTAGGGAGATTTTTCATTTTGAAGCTTGATATTCTAAAATTTATCCAAAAAAAATAAGCAGGTGAGAATAACCAAGAAAATGTTGAAAAAGACAAAAATTAGTATTACTAGATATTTAAAAATAGATAAAGGTACAACTACAATAAAATTTATAAATATGCTAAGAATCACAGCCAGAGATGTTCATAAGGAGACTAATTATGTACATGTTGTTGTTGTTGTTATGTGCCATTGAGTCGGACCCAACTCATAGCGACCCCTCCCCTTGGGTTTTCAAGGCAGTATCACTACGGAAGTAGATCACCCCATCTTCCTTCCGAGGAGTGGCTAGTGGGTTTGAACCGCCAGCATTCCAGTTAGCAGTCAAGTGCCTTAGGCACTATGCTACCAGAGCTCCAATTATGTACATACATACAATGAAAAACAAAGATGCCATTAAAAAAAAGAATTACCTTAAACAGTACGCTGTCCATTTTTAAATGATTAATATCTCATTTTTTCAATCAAACCTTGTTCTGGTTACCTAGTGCTGTTCTGACAAGAAATATACCACAAATGGTATGGCCTTAACAAACAGGAGTTATTCTAATTTGGAGGCTTTCAGTCCAAGTTCAAAGTGCCAGGCTCTAGGGGCTGGTGAAAGCCCCCCAACCTTGGGATCCAGCTCTGCCTCCTGCTCCCGGCCCACTGAAGCTAGAGGCATTTCTTCACTCAGACAGCTGCTGGCTGCTGAGGCTGAGAAGCCCCAAGGTTGACAAGTAAAAAGGCACAGTCCCAATGTTACCAAACCACACAGCAGGCCATTAACTTCAGTCCATTGTAAGTCCCAAGGTCGGCAGAGCATAGCAGGCTGCTGAGCAACGACACAGCTACATGCAGGGTCCAAGCATGCCATAGGCTAGAGACCATTCCCAAAGCTGCTTCTTATATATGTGAAGCAGATCACATACCCAAAGGAAGCTACTCAGCTGCTCACAGTAGATTCCACCATGGAGCTGATTACTAATCTCATCATGGGGAATACTACATCCAGCTGCCCAGCCACTCAACCAGGCCCAGCCAAGTTGAAACAAAAACATAACCACCACAAACCTAAAGCAGTATATTTATACACAACAAAATGCACCATTTTGAGTGTTCAATTTGAAGAGTTTTGACACAACCCATACAGCCATACATGGCATTGTAAGATTCCATTTTAAATAATATATCTATATGTATGTATCTGTGTGACTATTTGTATAGATATTGAAAAGAGCATAGATGGACATGCTCAAAACTGGTAACTGGGAAGTAAGACTGCTGGTGCTCTCAATTTTTTCTTTAAAATATTGTGATTTTTATAAAGACAGGAAAGATAACAAACAAACTTGTATCCACTGCACAAAAGAATAAACATTGATACGTTAACGCATATTCCAGATTTGTAAATTTAACATTAGAGATAATAGCTCAAGTTCATCCCCAGTCCCATTCCCTTCCTCCCTTCTAGAGACATTGTTGCTGTTGTTATGTGCCATCGAGTTGGACCTGACTCATAGCGACCCCTCCTTGGGTTTCCAAGGCGGTATCACTACAGAAGTAGACTGCCCAACCTTCCTTCCAAGGAGTGGCGGATGGGTTTGAACCTGAGCCTTCTGGTTAGCAGTCAAGTGCCTTAGGCACTACACTACCAGAGCTAGCCATGATTATTAATACCGTACCCTGTATAGACAGCATGCTTTTATGTTTCCATGAGCAAAGGAGAGATTATTCAATAAATGCTATTGAGAACACCAGTTAAAAATTGATGCCCTACAGGAGAGTATGGAGGGATGGACACTGGGAAGTGGTACGATGGGGAGGAAGTTGGAAGGGAGCTGTTGCATTGTGGTAAACTGTGGTCAATGACATGAGACAAAGTATATGTGAACTGCTGTATCGAGAGTGAATTTGCTCTGTAAATCTTCACTCAAATCACAATTAAAAAAAAAAAAAAAAATTGAAGCCCTAGCCAACAGTTCTAATAATTATCAACAAAATTATGTCATTTACAAATTGATTATCCCCTGAGTTTGAAAACCACAACAGAAACAGTTCTTATCCTAAAAGGTTGCTCCTGGGTGCTACAAACAGCTAACATGCCTGGCTGCTAACTGAAAGGTTGGGGGTTGGAATCTACCCACAGGTGCCCTAAAAAAGGCATGAAGAGCTACTTCAAAAAAATAAGTCATTGAAAATCCCGTGGAGCATAGTTCTATTCTGACAAAGGTTCACCATCAATCATAATTGACTTGACAGCAACTAGTTTTATCAAAAAAAAATTGCATAGCATTATTCTTCAATCTGTCTGCTAGAAATTATCATAAAAATGACCAAAAGAAAAAAAATTAAGAAGAATATATCATAAACAAAGTTTATTAACTTTTCTGGCCAGGTGAAAAGTAGAAAGTGAATAATAACAAAATCAGATCATTTGTGTAAATATCTCAAAATTATTTTCTTTAAACTTTCTTCCTGAGGGTATAATAAATCATTTACTTTAATGTTAAGAAAAGTGCTATTCCTTCAAATAAGTCCTCCTAAATTCAATATATTATACAAGGGATAGTAATAATCAAAATCTCTGATAAAATAACTGCAAATTATAACTCATTTTTAAATAATCAAACACAAAAATTTTTTAAATGATACTAAGAAACAATATGGAATTCATGAATATGTTTAATGGAGGAAGGCTTCAGATAGGTCTTAAAGAAACAATAGGAATAGAGAGACAGAAGGGGATAGGAAAGCAAGGTAAGTACAAAGTTATGAGCTAAACACTGTCTACTCTCATCTATCAAACTGGATCAGAAGGTCACATTAGAAAAGAATTATTTATTCATCATATTCCCACTTTGTTCCAGAAAGGATTTAATCTTATAAGTATATATTAAAATGTGACCAGAGAATATAAAATAAAAAGTCAGACAGACAAAATGAGCCATATGAGTATCAAAATAAAAATCAGAAACCTACCTTCCATAGAACGGAATTCTTGCCTTGGTTGCATTCTGTTTTAGTTGATCAAAAGCCCCTAGGTGATAAAGAGTTAATGAATCCTCAAACTTGAAAACAAAAAGCACAGAAAACAATTTTCAAATTCCAATGTATTACCTGCTCTGAATGTGTCTGCACATATCAAACAAGTCTTCCAACCTTTCCTCTGGTAATAATATGCTAACTAGAAAGGAAGATTAAAATGTTAACTACTGTTAATGTTAATTAGGTAAAAAAAAAAAAAAAAATCTAAGAAATAAACTTGTCCTTTTTCTTTATTAACTATAATACAGTTGATGTCTGTGGGGGGGAAAATCTAGTAACAAAGTTGAAGCACCCAATTCTGGGGCAAATGATGGTATAATAAATTAAAAATTAACCTAAGGATATGCATAATGAAGATCTTTATTATGCTGAGTGGAACACTGAAAACTTGAAAAGAAGGAAGTCTTTAGCCAAACATGTTATAGTTTTCATATTCTCTTCTCCAAAAATTATATACTTACTTACCTCCTTAAAAGACAGTAACAGTTTTTTTTGATAAAAGAATTATATACTGGTTTACCATTCTTACAAAAAATAATCACAAAAGACTATGTGATTTTTCTTTCCTTATCCTACAGAAAGTTACTACAGAAACATAATAGATATACCAAGTAACACAAAATTTTAAAGCAATAATATTGTAAAGCTTGGCTTTAACATAAAATTTGATTTATACAAACATATCTTCTCCATTACTTTGTTTTTTAATTGAGCATGACTTACCTTTGAACATGTTGTTGTTTTACCACTCCCTTGCAATCCAACAAACATGATTACATTCTGTTTTCCTTTAGTGGGTGTCCATGCTTTAACTCCAGGGTCTACAAGCTACATACCAAAAATAAATAAAAATAAAATCAGATTATCACATGCTTACATTCAAAACTATATTAAAAACTACCCACAGTCCTATCATTTTAGTATAACTCTACTATTCCCTTTTGTAGACACACACGATAAAATTTAACAATTTATAATAATGTATTGTGAAATATGAATCAACTCTATACTCCCAACCCAATTACGAAGTAAGGATCTCAAATGATTTTTTTAGAACAAGCTGAATAAAGTGTAAAAGAAAATGTGAGACTAAGTTTGAAGCAACCTAAATCAGTAATGCAGAAATATAATACAAAAATGTATGTGCAAACCATATACTGTAATTTAAAATTTTCTACAAGCTATATTTAAAAACGTAAAATCAGGTGAAACTAATTTTAATAATATATCAACATGTAATTCATATAAAAACTATAATGAGCCATTTTACCTATTTTTTCTCATATATTGGGCAGAATAGACCTTCATGTTCAACTTGATAAATAATTTGTTTATGAGCAATATTACAAAATACATGTAAAAGACAATTATCCAGGTCAGCCAAAACTCCAAATATTAAATCCTCCAGTGCTCAAGATCAAGTTATTTTTTAGAAAGCTAATAAAAAATAATCACCAATTTTATAATGACAGTAGAAAATTAACGTTCATATATAGACAGTCCCCAAACTAATGAGCATGAGGCACTTTAAAAGTTCATTTAAAAAATAATAATTCATTTGTGAGTCAGCTGTTTGGAACTTGAAATAGCTATCTCCACATGATAATAAAGCCATAATAATAGTTACTGTCTAGACTAGGGGTTAGCAGACTATACACAAATAAAGTTTTATTGGGACACAGTCAACCCATTCATTTCCTGTTTTCACACTTCAGCAGCAAAGCTGAGTAGTTGCAGAGACCAGATGGCCCACAAAACCTAAAATATTTAATAGCTTAGGCCTTTAAGAGAGAGTTTGCCAAGTCCATCCTAGTTTATACCACAAAGGTTACATTAAAATCCATTATTCTATCTTCTACTTTGAATGAATCTTATACTATACGTGATTTTGTAAAATTATGCATTAGTCATTTATAAAATATTGTTTCTTTGCGTTATGCAGATTTTCCATTATTGACACATTTCACTACACACAGAAAAATTATATTTATTAATATCAATACTGATCTCATAAATAAGCACTGGGACACTGTCAAACTCACAGGGGAGATAAAAGTGTCTAGTTTTCACTTGAAAGTTTAAATTTTATTACTGGCTACAAATATTGTCAGTTATTTTTCCTAAAGTGACAGGTTCATTTTACTTACTTTGGAAGAAATGTCTGCCAGATGTTCAAGTCTTAATAACCACAGATAGTCTGTTCTTTCAAGCAAAAACCATGAGTTATGAAGAAGCAACTAGCTCAGCTTTACAACAATCATAGGTGCTTTCCTCAAGACACCCATCAAACTTCAGTATGCAGCAGCAGGGCGATATACATAATTTCCATAATATTATAAAAATGTGTGTATACAGTTGCGGTGTAGTAAATTACTTAGTGTGGCTTTTCTACCCATAAGTCTTTGTAAACTCCAAGGTGGGATTTTGTATGAGCAACTGAGCAGCCCCTGATTGCTGAAGCTATCCACCTGGGTTATTTCTGTTGGGAGTGGCACAATACAACGTTCTGGGAGGTGCCCACTCTCTCTCA
>NW_006921638.1:5773429-5778897 GCF_000298275.1 Orycteropus afer afer | reverse complement strand
AGAAAGGTGGTGGGTGCCTTGGGAGGAACGGTTGGTGAAAGGGCTGGAGGGAGGCAGCATGTCTGGCCTTGCAGTAATAGGCCTTGGGTTACTGCTGGTATTTCCCCTTGTAGGGTTAGAGGTCAGAACATGTGGCCTCCTTGCCGTTTTTGCAACAGTACTAAAAGATCAAGATTTAATATAATTAATAATTTCTACTGCTTTCCCAAGAACTCTCTTAAGTGAAACTGGCAATTTATTGCAAATGTATGATAGTAAAGAACACAATGACTACTAGTATATTTACACCACTTGTCTGTCAATTTGTCATACAGTCGTACCTTGTGTGTTGCTATAAGGCTGTATTTCAAATACCAGCAGGGTCACCTATAGTGGACAGGTTTCAGTAGAGCTTCCAGATAAAGACTGGGAAGAAGGACAGGAGCATCCACTTCAGGAAAAACTGGCCACTGAAAACCTTATGAACAGCAGTGAAACACTGTCTGATATATTACTGGAAAGCTTTATGAAGAGCCATGAAATGATGCCTGATATAGTGTCTGAAGATGAACCCGTCAGGTTAGAAGATGCTCAAAATATGAATGGGGAAGAGCTGCCTCCCCAAAGTATAGAGTCAACCTCAATGACATGGATGGAGTAAAACTTTCAGGATCTGCATTTGCTGACAGGGCATGACTCAAAATAGGAAGAAACACCTGCAAACATCCAATAATAATTGGAACATGGAATATATGAAGTATGAATCTAGGAAAATCGAAGTTGTCAAAAATGAAATGGAACACATAAAGATCAAAATCCGAGGTATTAGTGGACTGAAATGAACTGGTATTGGCCATTTTGAATCAGAAAATCATATGATCTACTATGCTGGGAATGACAAATTGAAGAGCAGTGGTATTGCATTTGTCCAAAAGAACATCTCAAGATCTATCCTAAAGTACAATGCTGTCAGTGATAGAATAATATCCATACGCCTACAAGAAGATCAGTTAATACTAACACAATGCAATGCACTGCCATCGAGTCAGATCTGACTCATAGCGACCCCTCCTCGGGTCTCCGATGCAGTATCACTATGGAAGTAGATTGCCCAACCTTCCTCCTGAGGAGTGGCTGGTGGGTCAGTTAATACTACTACTACTATTATTTAAATTTACACACCAACCACTAAAGGCAGATGAAGAAATTGAAGATTTTACCAAGTTCTGAAGTCTGAAATTGATGAAACATGCAATCAAGATGTAGTGATAATTATTGGTGATTGGAATGCAATAATTGGAAACAAACAAGAATCACTGGCAATTAGAAAATGTGGTTTTGGTGACAAAAATGATGCTACAGATCACATGATATAATTTTGCGAGCCCAACGACTTATTCATTGCAAATACCATTTTTCAACAACATTAACAGTGGCTATGCACATGGACCTTATCAGATGGAATACACAGGAATCAGACCAACTACACCTGTGGAAAGAGGCAATGGAAAAGCTCGATATCATTACTCAAAACAAGCTCAGAAGCTGACTGTGGAACAGACCACCATGCTCATATACAAGTCCAAGTCGAAGCTAAAGAAAATTAAAACCAAGTCCATAAGAGCCAAAAAATAATAAAAACAATAATACAACCTTGATTATATCCCACCTGAATTAAGGGACCATCTGAAAAATAGATTTGACACATTGAACACCAATGACTGAAGACCAGACGAATTGTGAAATGACATCAAGAGCCTTATACATGAAGAAAGCAAATGGTCATTAAAAACACAGAAAAGGAAGAAAAGACCAAAATGGATGTCAGAAGAGACTCTGAAACTTGCTCTTAAATGTCGAGTACCTAAAGCAAATGGAAGAAATGCTGAAATAAAAGAACGGAACAAAAGATTTCAAAGGGCAGCTTGAAAAGACAAAGTATTATGATGAAATGCACAAACATCTGGAGTTACAAAATCAAAAGGGAAGAACATACTCAGTATTTCTCAAGCCAAAAGAATTGAAAAAAACTTCAAGCCTTGACTTGCAATATTGACTTTTTAGTTTTTTCTCAATGCGCAAAATACTGAATGATGCAGAAAGCATCGAAAGAAGATGGAAGGAATACAGAATCACTGTACCAAAAAGAATTGGTCAGTATCCAATTATTTCTGGAGTTAACATATGACCCAGAACCAATGGTACTGAAAGAAGAAGTCCAAGCGGCACTGAAGGAATTGGCAAAAAACAAGGCACCAGGCATTAATGGAACATTCACTGATATGTTTCAACAAATGGATGCAGTGCTGGTGGCACATACTCATCTATGTCAAGTAATCTGGAAGACATGTACCTGGCCAAATGACTGGAAGAGATCAATATTTATGCCCTTTCCAAAGAAAAGTGATACAACAGAATGTGGAAATTATCAAATATTATCATTAATAATACACACAAGTAAAACTTTGATGAACATATTTCAAAAACAGCTGTAGCAGTATATTGATAGGGAACTTCCAGAAATGCAAACTGGATTCAGAAGCCAAGATCTAGAACAAGGGATATCACTGCTGATGTCAGATGCATCTTGGCTCAAAGCAAAGAATACCAGAAAAATGTCTACCTGTGTTTTACTGACTATGCAAAAGCATTTGAATGTGTGGACAGATTACAAGTAACACTGTGAAGAATGGGAATATCAGAATACTTAAATGTGCTCATGAGAACCGGTACATAGACCAAGAGGTTGTCATTTGAACAGAACAAGGGAATACTGCATGGTTTAAAATCAGGAACAGTGTACATCAGGGTTGTACCCTTTCATCATACTTTTTCAATCTGTACGCTGGGCAAATCATCTGAAAAGCTGGACTAAATGAAGAACGCAGCACCAGGATTGAAGGAAGAACCATTAACAACCTGCAATATGCAGATGACACAACCCTGTGTGCTGAAAGTGAAGATGACTTGCAGCACTTACTGATGAAGATCAAAGACTACAGTGCTCAGTATGGATTACATCTCAACATAAAGAAAAATAAAATCCTCACAAATGGAGCAATATGCAGCATCATGATAAACAGAGAAAAGACTGAAGTTGTCAGGGATTTCAATTTACTTGGATCCACAGTCAAAACCCATGGAAGCAGCTAGTCAGGAAATAAGATGTCATACTGTACTAGAAAACTGCTGCAAAAGACCTCTTTAAAGTGTTAAGAAACAAAGATGCCTCTGTGAAGACTAAGGTGTGCCTAACCAAAGCCAGGGTATTTTTAATCACCTCATATGCATGTGAAGGCTAGACAATGAATAAGGAAGACTGAAAAAGAGTTGATGCCTTTGAGTTGCGGTGTTGGCAAAGAATGCCTAAAATACCATGGATTGCCAGAAGAATGAATAAATCTGTCCTGTACAAGTACAGCCAGAATGTTCCTTAGAAGTGAGAATGGCCAGACTTCAACTCACCTACCTTGGTCATGCTGTCAGAACAGACCATTCCCTGGACATGGATATCATGCTTGGTAAAACAGAGGGTCAGTGAAGAAAGGGAAGACCCTCAATGAGACAGACTGACACAGTGGCTGCAATGATGGGCTCAAACATAACAAGGATTGTGAGGATGGCCCAGGACCAAGCCGTGTTTCATTCTGCTGTATATAGGGTCACTATGAACTGGAGCAGACTCGACAGTACCTAGTATAGTTTGGTACCAGTCCTTTGATTAATAATAGGCAATTTTACCCAACGATTTTACACATCATTGGTTTTGCATTATTAGTAAACTATCAACACAGTGCAAAGGCAAATAATGTTTTAGATTATTTTAAAAAGTTTTCACCTCGCTTTGTACACCACTGCCAGAGATCATAACCTTCTGAACATAAGGACCAGTCTATAAATCTGTTATGAGCAATATTTAGCATATTGCCTAGAGCAAAGAAAGTTCTCAATAAATGCTGCTAAACAAAGTACTTCCTCTCTAGAATTAACTATAGATGCCCACCCCTAACAATAACCAATTTCTGTTCATAAAGCTGTACCAACCTCAGGGGCTAGAAGAAAAGCAATCTGGAAATAATGCAAGGAGTACTCACAAGGAGTCTGGAGATCAGACATAGGTCTGTCACTAACTAGTTGTCTCATTTTTCTCAACTTGTAATCTAAGAAGTGTGAACTGAATAAATTCTGAGACCTCTTTCAGGTCTGAATTTCCGTTTTTATATTAATTACCCAAGTGGACTACTCAACTAAAATGACATAACCATCCGAGATACTGGACTTCTTCAGAGTAAATGTTATGTTGACACCAAAGTAGTAAATGAAAATATTCATAGAATGTAAGGAAAAATACTAGAGAACATCTAGTAAACATTCATAGCACTAGTTATTGTTGTTGTTGTTGTTAATAATTCCTCCTCTTTTTTAAAGCTCTAAGATCTCCACTGTAATTCTTATGACAGCAGAAGCGATGTCAGTACTAAGACAAGGCAGGGCAATGGGCTATATTTATACTTCTAAAATAAAACTTCATTAGTTCAAAATTCCCTGGAAGCAACAGAAGGCAGAAGTTTGTGCATGTGGAGGCAGGTCAGGGTAAGCCAGCCTTGGGAGCAGCAGAGGGTAGAAGTTCGTGTGCATGGAGGCAAACCATGGTAAGCCATCCCCAGGAACAGCAGAAGACAGGAGCTTGTGTGCATGGAGGCAGGGGACAGTAAGCCAGCACTGGGAGGAGCAGAAGTGGGTGTTTATGCCACAGAGGCATGCTGGGCAAGTGAGCAGGGCAGGAGAGACCAGGAAATAAGCAGAGCAGTTTGGAACAGCTAAAGAAGACAAACTTGTCTGTCAGTTTGTCATACTGTGGTGGCTTGAGTGTTGCTGTAAGGCTGGAGGTTATGCCATCATTGTTTCAAATGCTAGAAGGGTTACCCATGGTAGACAAGATTCAGCTGAGCTTGCAGAGTAAGACAGACTTGGAAGAAGGAAATGGCCATCCACTTCTCTAAGAAGTGGCCAGTGAAAACTTTATGAATAGCAGTGAAACACTGTCTGATATATTACTGGAAAACTTTATGAATAGCTCTGAAACACTGTGCAATATACTGCTAGAAGATGAACCCCTCAGGTTGGAAGGCACTTAAAATATAAATGGAAAAGAGCTGCCTTCTGAGTACAGTGACCTTAATGACGTGGATAGACTAAAGCTTTTGGGACCCCCATTTGCTGATGTGGCATATCTCAAGATGAGAAGAAACAAGCTGCAAACATCCATTAATAAACGGAACATGGAATGTATGAAGTATGAATCCAGGAAAATTGGAAGTTGTCAAAAATTAAATATACTAGGTTGGGAGCTCTGGTAGCATAGTGGCTAAGACACTTGCCTGCTAACCAGACGGCTGGCAGTTCAAACCCACCAGCCACTCCTCGGAAGGAAGGTTGGGCAATCCTATTTCTGTAGTGATACTGCCTCAGAAACCTAAGGAGGGGTC
>NW_006921638.1:5771217-5773329 GCF_000298275.1 Orycteropus afer afer | reverse complement strand
GGCAGTTCAAACCCACCAGCCACTCCTCGGAAGGAAGGTTGGGCAATCCTATTTCTGTAGTGATACTGCCTCAGAAACCTAAGGAGGGGTCGCTATGAGTTGGGTTTGACTCCACGGCAAACAACAACAACAACAACAACAGGTATTAGTGAACTGAAATGGACTGGTTTTGGCCATTTTGAATCAGACAACCATATGATCTACTATGCCAGGAACAACACATTAAAGAAGAATGGCATGGCATTCATCATAACAAAGAATGTATCAAGATCTACCCTGAAGTACAATGCTGTCAGTGATAGGATAATATCCATATACCTATGAAGAAGCCAAGTTAATACTACTATTATTCAAATTTATGCACCAACCATCAAATCCAAAGATGAGGAAATTGAAGATTTTTACCAACTTCTTCGGTCTGAAATCAACTGAACATGCAATCAAGATGTGTTAATTATCACTGGTGATTGGAATGCAAAAATTGGAAACAAAGAAAAATCACTGGTGGTTGGAAAACATGGCCTGGGTGATAGAAATGACACTGGAGATCACATGATATAATTTTGCAAGACCAAAGACTTATTCACTGCAAATACCCTTTTTCAACAATACAAATGGTGGCTATATACATGGGTTTCATCAGAATGAATACACAGGAATCACAACCGACTACATCTGTGGCAAGAGACCAATATCTTCAGCCAAAACAAGGCCAGGAGCTGGTGGTGGAACAGACCATCAACTGCTCATATTCAAGGTCAACCTGAAGCTGAAGACAATTAAAACAAGTCCACCAGAGCCAAAATACAACCTTGACTACAGCCCTCCTGAATTTAGAGACCATCTAAAGAACAGATTTGATGCACTTAACACCAGTGACTGAAAACCATAGGAATTGTGGGATGACATCAGAACATCATCCATGAAGAAAGCAAAAGGTCATTATAAAGACAGAAAAGGAAGAAAAGACCAAAATGGATGTCAGAAGAGCCTCTGAAACTTGCCTTTGAATGGAAAGTAGCTAAAGCACATGGAAAAATCAACAGGATAAAAGAGCTGAAGAGAAGATTTCAAAGAGCAACTTGAGAAGACAAAGTCTATTATTATAATGAAATGTGCAAAGAATTGGAGTTAGAAAACCAAAAGGGAGGAATATGTTTGGCATTTCTCAAGCTGAAAGAACTGAGGAAAAAATTTAAGCCTCGAATTGCAATAATGAAAGACTGCATGGGCAGTATGTTGAGTGATGCAGGAAACATTAAAAGAAGATGGATGGAATATACAGAGAAACTATACTAGAAAGAATTAGTAGATTATCATCCATTTCAGGAGGTGGCATATGATCAAGAACCAATGTTACTGAAGGAAGAAGTCAAAGCTTCACTGAAGGAATTGGTGAAAAACAAGGCTCTGGGAATTAATGGAATACGAATGAGTTGTTTCAACAAACAGATGCCGCGCTGATGGCACTCACTCAGCTATGCCAAGAGATTTGGAAGACACCTACCTGGCCAACTCACTGGAAGAGATCCATATTTGTAGCCATTCCAAAGAAAGGTGATCCCACAGAATGTGGAAATTATCGAACAATATTACTGATATCACGCTCAAGTAAAATCTTGTTTTGTTGTTGTTATGTGCCATTGAGTTGGACCCGACTCACAGTGACCCCTCCTTGGGCTTCCAAGGCAGTATCACTACGGAAGTAGATTGCCCAACCTTCCTTCCGAGGAGTGGCTGGTTTGAACCATGAGCCTTCTGGTTAGCAGTCAAATGCCTTAGGCACTACGCTACCAGAACTCCTAAGTAAAATCTGACTGAAGATAATTCAAAAAGGGTTGCAGGATTTCTAGAAACATATTACTTACCTAAAATAACAGAGGCTGAGGTGGAAAATTTAAACAGATCCATAACAAAAGAAGAAATTGAACAGGTCATTAAAAAATTATCAACAAAAAAAAGTCCTGGCCCAGACGATTTCACTGGTGAATTACACTGAAAGTTCAGAGAACTGACAAGAATCCTACTCAAACTATTGCAGAACATAGAAAAGGATAGATTCCTCCCTAATCTATTTTATGAAACAAGCATAACCTTGATATCAAAACCAGG
>NW_006921638.1:5749648-5770357 GCF_000298275.1 Orycteropus afer afer | reverse complement strand
ATACTACCCAAAGCAATCTATACATTCAATGCAATCCCAATCCAGATCTCATCAGCATTCTTTAAGGATATAGAAAAACCAATCACTCATTTTATATGGAAAGGAAAGAGACCTTGAATAAGAAAAGCACTGTTGAAGAAGAAGAACAAAGTAGGAGGTCTCACACTCCCAGATCTCAAAACCTACTATACAAGCACAGTAGTCAAAACAGTCTGGTACTGGTATAATGACAGACACATAGACCACTAGAACAGAATTGAGAACCCAGAAATAGATCCATCAACCTATGGTCAGCTGATTTTTGACAAAGGGCTGAAATCCATTAAATGGGGGAGAAGGTCTCTTTAACAAATGGTGCTGGCAAAACAGGATATCCATTTGCAGAAAAGGGAAACAAGATCCATACCTCACACCATACCCAAAAACTAACTCCAGATGGATCAAAGACTTAAATGTGAAACCTAAGCCTATAAATTTCCTCAGGGAAAAAATAAGGACCCTCATTTACAGCATAAATAGACTGTCAAACATAACCCCAAAATACACAAACAGCTGAAGATAAACTAGATGAATGGAACCTTCTGAAAATTAAAATTTCATGTACTTCAAAAGACTTGTCCAAAAGAGAACCTACAGATTGGGAAAAAAATATTCGGCAACAACAAATCTGACAAAGGACTTATCTCTAAATTTTATAGAAAACTTCTACACTTCAACAACAAAAAATTAACAATCCAAATGAAAAATGGGCAGAAGACATGAACAGACATTTCACCAAAGAGGATATTCAGGTGGCCAGCAAATACTTGAAGAAATGTATATCAAAACAACAATGAGATACCATCTCACCCCAGCACTAATGACAAAGCTCAACAAGACAGAAAGTAACAAATGCTGGAGAGAATGTGAAGAGATCAGGACTCTTACACACTACTGGTGGGACTGTAAAATCATACAACCACTGTGGAAAGCAGAATGGTGATTCCTTAAAAAGCTGGAATTAGAAATACCATCTGACCCAGCAATCCCATTACTAGGTACATATCCTAAAGAAGTGAGAGCTGAGACAAGAGCAGATATATGCACACCTATGTTCATCGCAGCACTATTTACAACAGCAAAAAGATGGAACAACCTAGGTGCCCATCAACAGAAGAATGGATAACCAAACTATGGTATATACATACAGTGGAATATTACGCAACACTAAAGAATAATGTAGTGCTGACAAGGGACAAGGTTGTAGTCACTTCTTGGTCACAACCAGCAGCCCAGAGGTACTGAGCAGCTGAGCCTGTGGGCTTGGGATCATAGTCACAGGGAACATCAAGCTCAAATGGCATAACATACTACACAAAACATTGTTCCACCTTCTACTTTGGTAAGCAGCTACTGGGATCTTAAAAGCTTGCAAGCAGCCATCTAAATGCAATGATGGGTCTCTTCTCATCCAGAGCAAAAATGAAGAAAACCAAAGATTCAGGGAAACAATTAGTCTGAGCAACTGGTACACCATGTGATCCGCAGCCTATACAACTATGAGACCAAGATAACTGATGGTGCCCAGCTACCACTGTCAACCATTCAGAGGGGGATCTATGTAGGAGATCCTGGATAAAGAGGGAGAATGATGTGGAAAAAACTCAAAATCATTGGGGGGGGGGTAGGAACAAAAAGGAACCAGGTCTTCTGGTCTGATAGAGCCTGGTGGAACCACTAAGACTATGGCCCCTAACTGTCCTTCAGGTGTGGAATTGAACCCACACCTGTGGCTTCCAGCCAAACGAAAGACAAGCATAGGAGTTGAACATTTATCCAAGGTAGATATACACCTTGGAGAGAATAATCATGGGAGAAAGAAGGGCTTTTTATGCACAGGGAGACAGCTCAGGGGGCAGGAATGCATGGAGGAATGGACACAGGGAAGAGGTAACTATAAGGAGGAAGTGAGAGGGGAGCTGTTGCATTGTGGTAAATTGTAGTCAATGTCATGAGACAAAGTGTATGTGACCTGCTGTATGGAAAGTGAATTTGCTCTGTAAATTTTCACCCAAATCACAATTAAAAAAAAAAAAAAAAGAAAGAAGAAAAAAATAATAATGTAGCATCTGCAAACCACCACATAACATGGATGAACTTCGAGGACATTACTCTGAGTGAAATAATTACAGAAGGACAAATATAGTATTAGTTCATTATTGTAAAAAGTCAAGGAAAGGTTTATATATGGAAGGAAATTTTCTTTGCTGGTTACCTGGGGTGTGGGGAGGGGAGGGAACACTGCAAAAAATAAATAAATAAAATTTGGGGGAAGGAAAAAAAGAAAAAAAACACTGCAGTAGTATATTGACAGAGAACTTCCAGAAATGCAAGCTGGACTCAGAAGGGGATGTGGAATGAGGGATATCATTGCTGATGTCAGATGGGTCTCGGCTCAAAGCAAAGAATACCAGAAAGATGGTCACTTGTGTTTTATTGACTATACAAAGGCATCCAACTGTATGGATAATAACAAACTGTGTATAACACTGAGAAGAATGGGAATTCCAGAACACTTAATTGTACTCATACAGAACCTGTACATAAACCAGGAGGCTGTTGTTCACACAGAATAAGGGGATATTGCATGGTTTAAAATCAGGAATGAAGTGCATCAAGATTGTATCCTTTCAGCATACTTATTCAATTTGTATGCTGAGAAAATAATCCGAGAAGCTGGATTATATGAAGAATGTGGCATCAGGATTGCAAGAAGGCTCATTAACAACCTGAGATATGCCGATGACACAACTTTGCTTGCTGAAAGTGAGGATGACTTGGAGCACTTACTGATGAAGATTAAAGACTACAGTCTGCAGTATGGATTACATCTCAATATAAAGAAAACAAAAATCCTCACAACTGGACCAATAAGTAGCATCATAATAAATGTAGAAAAGACTGAAGTTGTCAAAGACTTCATATTAGTTGGTTCTACAATCAACACCAATGGAAGCAGCAGTCAAGAAATCAGACAATGTATTGCATTGGGCAAATTTGTTGAAAAAAGACCTCTTTCCAGTGCTGAAGAGCAAAGATACCTCCTTGAAGACTAAGATGCGCCTGACCCAAGCCGTGGTATTTTCGATCACCTCATATGCATGTGAGAGGTGAACAATGAATAAGGAAGACTGAAGAAGAGTTGATGCTTTTGAGTTTTGGTACTGGTGAAGAAAGCTGGAAGTACCATGGACTGCTAAAAGAACACATCTCTCCTGGAGGAAGTGCAGCTGGAATTCTCCTTGGTAGTGAGAATAGCCAGACTTCATCTCTGACTTTGGTCATATTGTCAGAAGGGACCACTGTCTGTAGAAAGATGTCATGCTTGATAAAGTGGAGAGTCAATGAAAGAGGGGAAGACCCTCAACAAGATGGATTGACACAGTAGCTGTAGAGATGGTATAGTAGGGATCATGAGGCTGGTGCAGGACCAGGAGATGTTTCATTCTGTTGTAAATAAGGTCACTATGAGTCAGAGACGACTCAACGGCACATAACGACAACAGTTCAAAACTGCTCATAATCTAGGCAACAATTATATTTGGTCTTTTCAGAGTCAATTCCTTCTACACTGAACAGTGTAGAAAAGAATATTTGCCATATGTGGCTTTCTGTACAAGAGTATAACCTTCACTAGGTAATAAACCAAAAAAAAAAAAAACCAGTTGCCTTCAAGTTCATTCTAACTCATGGTGATTCCATATGTGTCAGAACAGAACTATGTTCCATATGGTTTTCAATTGTAGATCACTAGGTCTTTCTTCTCAGGCACCTCTGGGTGGACTGCAACCTCAAACCTTTTAGTTAGCAGCTAAGCGCGTTAACCATTTGTACCATTCACACTCAGTTGTCATTACCTGATATTAAAAAGAAGATAAACTTTTTGATGGAGGCCCTTCCATCAATTCCTATGAATTTAGTGAAGTTTTTCTCTTTGCAACTTGGTTTGGCATTCTTTGCAGGAAGAGCTGTTGTTGCATGCCACTGAATCGATTCTGATTCACGTTGTTTTTAGGTGCTGTCAAGTTGGTTCCAACTCACAGTGACCCCATGTACAAATGAATGAAACACTGCCCAGTCCTATACCATCCTCACAATCATTGCTATGTTTCACCCTTTTGTTGCAGCCACTGTGTCAATCCATCTTGTTGAAGGTCTTCATCTTTTTCACCAATCCTCTGCTTTACCAAGCATTGTGTCCTTCAGGGACTGGTCCATCCTGATAACATGTTCAAAGTGTATGAGATGAAGTCTCACCATCCTCATTTCTAAGGAGCTTTCTGGCTGTATATCCTCCAAGACAGATTTGTCTGTTCTTCTGGCAGTCCATGATATAGTCTGTATTCTTCACAAACACCATAATTCAAAGGCATCAATTCTTCCTCAGTCTTCTTATTTACTGTCTAGCTTTCACATGCACATGAGGCAATTAAAAATACCATGGTTTGGGTCATGTGCACCTCAGACCTCACAGGAACAGCTTTGCTTTTTAACACTTTCAAGAGGTCTTTTGCAGTGTTGTTGTTTTTGTTATGTGCCGCTGAGTCGGACCCGACTCATAGCGACCCCTCCTTGGGTTTCCAAGGCAGTATCACTACAGAAGTAGATTGCCCCATCTTCCTTCCGAGGAGTGGCTGGTGGGTTTGAAGCGCCAGCCTTCTGATTAGCAGTCAAGTGCCTTAGGCACTATGCTACCAGAGCAGTAGATGTACCCAATGCAATACGTTGTTTGACTTCTTGACTGCTGTTTCCATGACTCATAGGTCCCATATGACAGTGCAGGACTGCCTCATAGCGTTTCCTAGGCTGTCATCTTTACAGAAGCACATCTCCATGTCTTTTGCCCTGAGGAGCCCCTGTAGAGTTAGTAGGTTTCAACCACCAACCTTTTGGTTAGCAGTCAAGTGTTTAACTACTGTACTACCAAGGCTCCTTAGCAGGAATAGTACTGGGCTTCAAACCTCTACTCAGAATTTTGTGTTCAGAAAACTAACCATAAAAATAGATTACTTTAGAAAATAGTTATAACTCAATTAATATTTTAATACAGGTAAATATTCCATGCAAGCACATAAAGTAGTACTCTGAAACAGTACCATTTGTACTGCTAGTTTATTTTTACCCACCAAGTCTAGAAAGAATCATAGCATAAACATGATATACTTTTGTGTGTGTGTGCATGCTTTGGGTACAAATTTACAAAGCTAATTTGTTTTACATTCAACAGTTCATGCACATTTGATTTCACGGCCCCAATTACCATCCCCAAGGATAAAAAACTCTCCTCCCCTCCCCTCCATGTGACTACCCCCTCCATGTGCCCTTCATAACTATGCAATCCTGTCTGTCCATCTTTCCCTCTAAATGAATGCTGCCCCTCTGGTGTCTCATGGCTGATTGATAAGGGGTGCATCTCCCTAGAGTAGGTGCGTGCTTCACCTTGGGGTAGGTATTCTGCATGTAGGTCTTTCTACTATTGGGCTGAGAGCCAATACTTGAAAGTGAGTCCACTTCTAGGCCCAAAGTAAAATCCGGGGCCAGAGTCTCACAGGTTCCACCAGTCTCTCTACCCGACGGGTAATTCTGGTCATTTTTCAAATGTTTAAAAAAAACAAATTTTTAATTTTGTTCCAAATCTTTCCTCTCACTCTATGCAGCATCTCCAGTTTCAATCATTTTCTAAGTGGTTGGCATTGGTAGCTGGGCACCATCTAGTTCTTCTGGTCTTGGGGTCATGAAGGTTGAGGTCCTTGTGGTCCATCTTATCCTTGGACTAATTGTTTCAAGATGCCTTTGATTTTCTTGACTCTTCTTTGCTTCAGATGAAAGGAGACCAATAGTTGCATCTTAGATGGCTACTCAAAAGCTTTTAAGAATCCAGTTGTTACTCATCAAAGTAAGTTGTAGAACAAGATTTTTATGTACTATGTTGTACCAACTGAGCATGACATCCCCCGAGACTATGGTCCCAACAAACATGACATACTCTTACCTTCACAAGTTCTTTAAATACAGCATGCTGAATCATTTTTCTTTTGTTAAGACCAGATGCCATTTCTTCAAGATCAATAGCAGACCTTCATGGTGGTAGTGTTTGGGGATAAGAGAAAGAAAAGTCAGTTAAGACACTCTAAAAACATAGTTTCTGAATCCAAAAAAGTAATAATAATCTACCATTCACATTAATTTCCAACTGACATGTATATAACTGCTACAGATTCCTAAGTCATAAAAAATTTTATAATGAAATATTAGATATAAGACTTAGGTTAGTTTTTCACATATTTTATTTTAAAGTCTAAATATTAATTTGTCCTCATATCACTGCAAAGTACTAAATTTGTTTTCTATACATCTTTATAAGTAACAGAAAATAAGACTACTTTTTCTAGTTCTAAACACTTAAATGTTTAATAGTTCAATACTCACTACCCACTCAAATGATACAAAAAGGAGGAACGGCCAAGTATGACAAGAGTTGGAATTCAAGCACTTAAGTAAGGTATCATTATCGTTCTGTGTCTTGACCCAGTCACTGCCTCTCCCAATGAATACAGACTAAGACCACACATTTAAAAATAAAATAAAACAAAACTCAGCTCCAACTCATAGCAACCCCATCCCTGAGTTTCTGAGGTGGCATCACTACGGAATTAGATTGCCCAACCTTCCTTCCAAGGAGTGGCTGGTGGGTTTGAATCACCAGCCTTCTGGTTAACAGTCAAATGCCTTAGGCACTATACCACCAGAGCTATATATGCATTATGATATTCCTTCAGAATATATAGTAAGAAACTGAAAGGAAAACAAAGAAGGATGCAATTCTCTAACAATGAAGGAGGCTGATTAATGTCATCTGGAGCCTGAAGAGGATAAAATGGTACCACTTCTCTATGAAGAATCTGAATTGGTAAAAGGCTTTTTTTTTATATTAAAATAGCACGCAGTATATGAACCCATTCAAATAAAATAGTAAAATGGAAAAAAAAATCCGTAACTAAATGAAAGTCACATGTAGTTTATTCTTTGAGCCAGCATTACAGAAATACCATATATGCAGTCTTCCAACATATGAGTTCTATTCTTTTCCAGTACTGTACCACAGAAATGTTTCATGATATAGCAAACTTTTCTAGTTTGCTCCTTGCTCCAGTTGACTAAACTTAGTTTTGCCTGTTTTTTAAAAATCCAATTAATTTAACTTACTTAACATTCTCTCTTAGTTGCTTCACCAATTTAATATTAACATCTGCTTCCAATAATGCTGTACATACTTCTTTTAGCATAGCATTTAATACCTGCAAATAAATAAAAATGAAAAATATTCAGTGTATCATTTCAATCACATAAAAAACACTGATCAGTCAACATATACTACTATAGCTTAAAAGAAAACAATACAACATTGTTGAAAAAAATGTTTTTCAGTTAGCTTTAGGGAGATAATCTCATTAAATGTTCAGCCATTTTGTCAAGATAACACATCCTATTTAGCTTACTCAATCAAGTATTAACTACTATCACATCACTCCTATATTAAAATATAATTAATAAAGATAATTTCCAAGCCAAAGAAAGTTACTACACAATAAACGTTGCCATTGAAATTTTCCATATCACCAAACAGTTATTGTTGCTGAACCACAGGTGTGTGGTCTGGTTACCTAGTGCCACTATGACAAGAATATACCACAAATGGGATGGCCTTAACAAACACAAGTTTATTCTTTTACAGTTTAGAGGCTCTAAGTCTGAGTTCAAAGTGCCAGGCTCTTTGGCACTTTTCACCCAGGGGCTGGGTGAAAGCCCCTCAACCTTGGGCTTCAGCTCTGTCTCCAGCTCCATGCAGGGTTCAAGGTGCCATAAGTTCGAGACTATCTCCAAGGTTTCTCCTTATATACAGTAAGCAGACCACATCCCAAAGGGAGCTACTCAGCTGTTTGTGGTAGGTCCCACCATGGAGTTGATTGCCAGTCTTATCATGGGGAATAACTACCACCAGCTCCCCAGCCACTCAACCAGGCCCACCCAAGTTGACATACAAACATAACCACCACTGCGTGCATATCATATCTGGTTTTCTTAACTAAACTACCATGGAGCAAAATATAACAGAAGTTCACCCAGTCCCACCTAGCAGCCTTACCATTTCCACTCAGAGCAGAGGAACAAAGTTGGGGAGGAAACCATACTTCACTAATAGCTCACTATCATCACACATTTGTTGAGTTGCAAGGCACTTTAGTTAAAAGGTCAGAAACTAGGCCTTAAGAAAAGAAGCATTAGCCACTCGAGTACATAAATGTTTACACATTAGAATGTAAGTTCCATAAGGGCAGGAATTTTAGCCTATTTTGTTCATTGCTATATCCTGGATGCCAGCAAAAACGTAAGTCCTCATAGTCGCAGAGGACATCAAGCTCAACTGGCATAACATACTACACAAAACATTGTTCCACCTCCTGCTTTGGTGAGTAGTGACTGGGATCTTAAAAGCTTGCAAGCGGCCATCTAAATGCAAGGATGGGTCTCTCCTCATCCAGAGCAAAGAAGAAAGAAGAAAACCAAAATTCATGGTTACAATCAGTCCTAGCGACTGGTACACCATCCAATCTGCAGCCTATATGACTATGAGACCAGAAGAACTAGCTGGTGCCTGGCTACCAATGTCAAACACTTGGAAGAGGATCTATGTAGGAGATCCTGGATAGAGAAGGAGAACAATGTGGACAAAACTCAAAATTACATGGTAAAAAGAAAAAAAGGGGGGGGGGAGGCCAGATTTACTGGTGCGATAGAACCTGGTGGAACCACTGAGACTATGGCCCCTAGCTGCCCTTGAGGTCTGGAATTGAACTCACACCTGTGGCTTCCAGCCAAACAAAAGACAGGCATATGAGTTGAACATTTACCTGAGGCAGATACACTCCTTGGAGAAAACAATCATGGGAGAAATAAGGGCTGCTTATGCACCAGGAGACAGCTCAGGGGGCAGGAGGGCATGGAGGGATGGACACAGGGACGAGGAAATTATTGGGAGGAAGTGGGAGGGGAGCTGTTGCATTGTGGTTAATTGTGGTCAACGTCATGAGACAAAGTATATGTGAACTGCTGTATGGAAAGTGAATTTGCTCTGTAAATTTTCACCCAAATCACAATAAAAATTAATTAATTAATTAATTTTAAAAAAAGAAGAAAGTAAAAAAAAAAGTAGGTCCTCAAATACTTCTTGAATGAATTCTCTTCCTCAACTCACTTCATATGCCCTACAAAAACTTGTCATGTTTCCCTATCCCTCATTAAAAGAGTTTGACAAGACTAGAACTGATCTCTCTACAGAGGGATTTATCCTTGTTAATTCTCTAGCAGCACAGTACCAAAAACAAAGAAGCTGCCAATTCAAGCAACAGCTCTTATACTATGTCACACCAAGTATTTCTCCCCTTGTTTCTTTTTTCTCTGTTATAAACACAAAAGCATAAAGGCTACACCAGGAAAATTTTTTCCAGAAATCTGTTTTTTTGTTTATTCTGTATTCCAAAGACTAAACAACACTTTAAGTTATGATTCATTACTTAATAATAAAACTTTTAGAAAAAATCCTAGATGAGGAGTTAGGAGAAAAGGATTCCATTACCGGTTCTTCAATAAATAAACATGTGAGACTTACATTCTGTAAATAAGATGCTGAACCAGGTAATCTCAAAGATGGTCTCAATGTTATTTAATTCCATTACTTTATTAAAATGTGCTATAAAATTCTGTATTACCATATTTTCTCCAAACCTGCAAGCTAGAAAGCACTTTTAATCTATTATTTCCTTTGATTCTTAAACCATCATGTAAGGTAAATGTTATCTTACCTTTTTATACATTAAGGAATATGAGGTTGACTTGTCCAAAGTTCTATCACCCAGCTAGTAGATGGTTCAAAACAGACACTAACCAAAGTCTTCTAACACCAGACTCAGCACTTTTTCTCATTAGTACCACAAATGCAAAATAAACTTGTGGATTATACTCAGTTTTTTAAAATTAACAAAGCATTAAGGTATTATCTGTGAAGAGATAACTACAGGGACGAAGTGGGAGGGGAGCTGTTGCATTGTGATAAATTGTAGTCAATGTCATGAGACAAAGTGTATGTGAACTGCTGTACGGAAGGTGAATTTGCTCTGTAAGTTTTTACCCAAATCAAAATTAAAAAAAAAAAAAAGATATTATCTGTGGGGGAAAATGGGAGAAAGAAGTGTCTTAAATTAAAATAATAAAGCCAGGAAGAAGAGTATTTCAGATACCACGTAAGAAGTTAGCTTTCAAAATCTCCAAACAACTGAGTGGGATTTCAGAAAATATAAATCACAGAAGTTAGATGCAAATAATAGCCTTTTATAAGAAGAATGCTAAATAAAACTCAAGGAGAAGGGGTCAGTTAAGCAGAGAAGTATTTATCTAGCCAAGAAGAAAACAGGATACTGAAGGTTAGGTCCATGTCAAGAGAAAAAGCCAAAGTATATTTCTAGATGTAAGTCATTTCCAAAAGATAAAATACATGTTACTTTTATATGTAAGTTAAGGGTATACTTTTTGGAGAGAGTTCTTTATAGAAAGTTGAAGTTAATAAAATCAATTAGTAAGCTGATTTACCAATAAAGAAACATCCTCTCCTATAGGTTTTTACCTACAGGTATTAAATCTACATCAAAATAAATATAAACTAGGGTTTACCAACAATCTATCTTCCCTGATGCCAGTGACGACTTATATCCCATATATTTCACATACCTCCTCATTGATAATGGTGGCATTGCTCAAGGAGCGTAATGCTGATGTTATTTTTCTTCCAAGGTCTGCTAGTACCATCCTGAAGGCTTAAGATACACTTATGACAAAATCTAGGAAGAAAAAATAAAATTAAATGAAAGCATTTGAGAAGAATCAATTTCATTTCTCATCACTGAAAACTTCTAAAGAAGAATACTTAAGTCCAAATCAAAGTACTCCAGTGTTTATTATTGGTTTTAGGTGCCTTCGAGTGGATTTCAACTCATACCAACTCCACGTGACAGAGCAGAACTGCCCTACAGGGTTTTCTAGGCTGTCATCTTTAGAGGAGCGGATAACCAGGTCTTTCTCTAGCGGAGCTGCTGGGTGGGTCTGAACTGCTAACCTATCAGTTAGCAGCCAAGCACTTCACTATTACACCACCAGGGCTTCTTACTCTAGTGTTTAGATACCATAATTCCAGTTTTTGTATCTTTTAACCTAGAGCTTCGATAGTAGTCATGTGCAAAACATAACTGCCACTTGGTCATGATGTCTTATGTCTGAATACCTAATTGGAACTTCCTATGTGAATCAGCAAGGAGCTCTGGTGGCATAGTGCCTAAGGCATTTGATTGCTAACCAGAAGGCTGGTAGTTCAAACTCACCCACCACTCCACGAAACGAAGACTGGCAATCTACTTCCGTAAAGATTTACCACCTCGGAAACCCAAAGGGGGTTGCTATGAGTCGGAATCTACTTGATGGCAGTGAGGTGTTTTTTTTTTTTGGTACGTGAATCAGCAATTTAATGCTAAATAATATCCTTCAAAGAAATAATGACATAACCTCAAATCTGTTTTCACTCTGGTATAACACCTGTGAATAGAAATAACTGACTGATGTGTCACATACATCTTTAAATTAAGAGCAAGAAAAGGAAAGAGAGAGAATGGGAGAAAATGAGGAAGAAGTGAACTCTCTACCCAGGAATATTTTCTAATTTATCACATTAAAGAACTTTGAAAACTACTTTGATTCTAGCTCCTAAGCAAAAAATAAAAAATTTTTAAATTAATTAATCACTTAACTTTTCTAGCATGAAAAAGGTTACAACTATATGACAAGCATTATGTGAAATGATTCCACTTCCATTACATTATTTCACTTTATTCTAACAACAACCAAGGAAAGAGACATTAACTATTTTTTGCCATTTTATAGTTGTTCCTGATAACCCAAATCTAAAACAAGATAAACTCAAAGGGCCTTTCCAGTGCCAAAAAAATTCCATAGTTTTATAAGGTATACAGATGTACATCATACATACAAGTCAGAATGGAAGGGCTTAAGGATTTTAAATAGGCAAATGTGATTTGTGATCCATGCCTGCAATGTATTTATCAACTACCATACTTTTTCACAAATAAAGTGCTCATGTATGCACAGCATGCATTTGTTGTTGTTGTTGTTGTTATTTGTCGTCGAGTCAGCCCCGACTCATAGCGACCCCTCCTTGTTTCCGAGGCAGTATCACCATAGGAAACTAAAATGCGAAGGGGTTGCATGGTTTGCAAAAAAAAAAAAAAATCTTATTATGTGCATTATTTGGATAAAAATGTCATAGGTGGTAAGGTAAGGCACATAAATAAAAAGCAGAACTAAAAAAAGGGCAAATAATAATTCAAAGTTATCAATAAAAGTTTAAGGTATGCTAGTCTGATAGAGCCTAGTAGAACCACTGAGACTATGGCCCCTAACTATCCTTCAGGTCTGGAATTGAACCCACACCTGTGACTTCCAGCCAAACAAAGGACAGGCATATGAGTTGAACATTTACCCGAGGTAGATACACTCCTTGGAAAGAACAATTATGGGAGAAAGAAGGGCTGTTTTACGCACAGGGAGACAGCTCAGGGGGCAGGAGTACATGGAGGGATGAACACAGGGAAGAGGTAACTATTGGGAGGAAGTGGGAGGGGAGCTGTTGCATTATGGTAAATTGTAGTCAGTGTCATATGACAAAGTATATGTGAACTGCTATATGGAAAGTGAATGTGCTCTGTAAATTTTCACCCAAATCACACACACACACACACAAAAGTTTATGGTCAAGTGCTAATGACTAGAGAACCCCTGATGGTGCAGCAGTTAAGTGTTCAGCTGCAAACTAAAAGGCTAGCAGTTCAAATCCACCAGCCACTCCATGGGAGAAGATGCGGCAATCTGCATCTATAAAGATTTACAGATTTGGAAACCCTATGGGGCAGTTCTACTCTGTCCTGTAGGGTTGCTGTAAGTTGGAATCAACTAGACAGCAACAGGTTTTTGGTTTGGGTTAACAAATATTTTTATAAAAATTCAAGGGAAGAAAAAACATTTTGGGTTGAAGTGGACAGGTTAGGCTTTACTGAAAAGGATGAATATGAATTTGGTACTGAAAAACAGGCAGCATTTAGGTAAGCATGAAGAGGAAAGAAGGGAGTTTATAGAAGGTGAATGGCATGAGCAGAAACGGAGACACAGAAAATCCTTGAACATAATTTATGCTTTATATAGCACTAAGATTTATAGATTGTTGTCGTTATGTGCCGTCGTGTTGGACCAGACTCATAGTGATCCCTCCTTGGGTTTCCGAGGCAGTATCACTACAGAAGTAGATTGCCCAGTCTTCCTTCTGAGGAGTGGCTGGTGGGTTTGAACCGCCAGTCTTCTGGTTAGCAGTTAAGTGCCTTAGGCATTATGCTACCAGAGATATATTATTGAGCATTATTTGGGGGAATACAAACAAAACATTCTGGTCAGGGCAAAAGGTATATGTTGTTGTTGTGTTGTTGTTATGTGCCATCAAATCATAGTTAGAATAAAATAAATGTTAAAGAGGGCTTTGCAACTTAAATTAAGGCATATCAATTGTCCGATACGAGAGATATTAGCAAAGTAGTTAGTTGCTCAAATCAACTGTTTTGGTAATCCTTCCAACCTGGTCTAGTTTAATTTAGCTAACCAAGATGATTAATACTCGATTTCATATATAGCATATGTAGGAAACTTTTAAAGGAGAAAAAAACAGGACAAAACCAAGCAACAAAATAGCTGACTCATTCAGAGAATGGAGACATGAGAAGACTCAAAAGAAGCAGGAAAGGAAAATACTTTCCATTAACAATCACCGGTACAGAGATATTCTGGTTCAGCTATAAATTAAACACTATACTTACATCCAAAATTTGGTAATATATAACTTTAAAAAATTACTACCAACATTAATGGAATTTTTAAAATATTACTTACTGTAAATTGTATATAATTCCATACTTAACCTGAAAGATCATCTACTTCTTGTACAATATCAAGCTCTTACTTCTTGTTCAATACCCATTATGTTAAATCATTACTACTCAAGTAAATGTTTTTCATGTAAGGAATAAGAGTCAGATGTTTGAATTCATCTCCTTTACCCCAGCCTACCAGGAGTGATATAATCCTACTTATGACACCACAATTAACTTTTTTAGAGATCATGTCATAAATAGATTATCCTTCATTTTAAAAAGCTATACTAGCTAACTCTTAAATATAAATGTAACTCCCTGTGCTGATGGATCTTTTAAAATAAATTAAGAGAAAAAAACTGTAAGTACTTATTAGCACTATATCTTAAAATATATTTTTGATTATAAAAATATGTACTTTAGTAAATGATAACAATATCTAATAATACTTTTTATTTATATAGTATTTCCTCTTCCATTTCCAAGGATGTGTTTCTGAAAACTGATGGTAAAATTCTGCTCAAAACCCTCAATGACCTCCCATTTCACGTATAGGTAAAATCCTCAGAATGGACTGCAAGGCACCCCAAAACACATATATCCACTTGATTTTAATCATACAGACCTCCTTGCTGTTGTTGCTGCACATTTCCACATCAGGGCTTAGCACTAGCTGGCATGCCCTTTCCCTGGCTAACAACAGAGTTCCCTTGCACATCTACCCAGATGCTTGCCCAGTGCCACTTCGCAATGAGCCTTTCTCTAATTATTTATTTTAAATGGCAACCTCCCTTCCCTTTATTTTTCCTCATTGTCTACTACCAACTGAATTGACAATTCTTTATTTATATTACTTATGAAATATAAGTGAAATGTAAGCTACATGAGAGCAGGGATCGTTTTGTTTTTACTCTCTCATGAGCTCACTATTCTGTTTTAAATAGTAAGTTCTAATAAAAATGTATTTTATGAATGAATAACATGATGTACTTAAGACTAGGGAACTCAAGTCAAAGAAGGTTTTACAAGTATCTCTTAAAGACCACTAAAATAAACTAAGGAAGACAGCATGACAAATCAACAGAAACCAAAGATGTAAGTCTCATACTGTACAATTAATATCCAACTTGCCATTACTTATTACAAACTTTTCAGAACTTCCCTACCACACTTTTCCAACCAAAAAACCAAACTCACTGCCATCGAGTCAATTCGACTCATAGCCACCCTTCCTTGGGTTTCCAAGGTGTATCATCACAGAAGTAGATTGCCCAATCTTCCTTCCGAGGAGTGGCCAGTGGGTTTGAACTACCAGCCTTCTTGTTAGCAGTCAAATGCCTTAGGCACTACACTCCCAGATTAACTAAAATGCAAAATATCTTTATTTTAATATCCAAAAATACCAATTCATAGCAACCTTACAGGACAGAGCAGAACTGCCTCATAGGGTTTCTAAGGCTGTAATCTTTACAGAAGCAGACTGTCACATCTTTCTTCCACAGAGCAGCTGGTGGGTTCAAACTGCTGACCTTGCAGGTAATAGCTGAGCACTTTAACTGTCACCAGGGCTCTCTCTGTACAGTTTATTATCTATTATCTCATTCTACCTTCACAACAACTAAATAACATAGGTAGGCTAGGGAATGGAACCGTTATTCCCTACAAAACAGCAAAATAACTTACTAGAGTCCCTTGAATAAATCCTAGAGTAGGAATGATGTTTTAAATAATAAGGCTGAATACCCCTAATGGCAGACTCCAGGGACTAACTTTTGGTGAGGTATTATAAAACATGAAAACATATTTGCAAGCAAAGATGCATATTCCTCCTCATGGAAGAGTAATTGCAGTGTCTGGAAAGAACTGTTCAGCACTCCTGCAGTCAGACTGTACAAGGACTGATACTGGTCCCAGTCACATGTTCTACTAACAAAAGTCTGACTAGCAGTTAGACAGTGAGGTGATAGAAATAGGCTCACAGTGTGAGGTGCCCTAAATAAGGCAAACACAGGCCCAAGTATCATACTTACCCGCTGCAGTGTGAAGTACTGGAAAGAGCATGGGCTTTAGAGTCTGACAGACCTCGATTCAAATTCCAGCTATGTTACATACTGGTTGTGTTACCTTGGGCAAGTTACTTAATCTCTCTGAGCCTCACTTTCCTCACCTGCAAAATGGAGATAACACCATTGTCAAGGTAATCACCCTGAAGGGCCTTTGTGAGGATTAAATGAGACAATATGTAAAACTTTCTCTAAGTGCCTAGCTATTCAATTTCTTCCTTTCTTAATGATACCAAATGGCTCTCCCTATAATATCTGGAATACAGGTACACTGGAAACTTTATGAACAATCCTTCTAAAGTGCTGTTTTATTACCCAAAAACCACCCTAATAATCTTTAACAATTAGCATCAATTATAAGTACCTGGTTACTATACAACAGAAACTTACTGTCCAAAAGAGCCACCTTTTCTCTACATAAACATTCTTGTCAGAATCTTGCTGGATCTGAGATTATATAAAAAGACTCTAATGATGAGTGATTTCAAATTCCATTATAATGAAAATTCCTATAAAAAAGTTCTCCTAAGCCTTATCAATGACTGAGTTATTGGATCAATATTAGGCTCAACTACTAAATATGTAAGTGTATTATTTTTAATAAATGTCCTTAGAAAGATCACTTCTGCATACTTTTCTATAAACTAGTCAATAGCCCACAACCAATTCTTAGTTTCCTAATTATAATACAAAATATAAACTTTTAAAGATTCTGCATAGCATATGTATTCATAAATCTAGGATCACATAAAAGTTATTTATGTTCTATAGATATTTTATTTGGTAAAATTATTATATATGAATAACTTTATAATGTTAATTATGATTTTTAAATTTAGGGATTTTTTTTTTTCATTCTGAAGCTACTTATTCTCCCAAGGAAATAACTCATTTTTATGTTTCATAATTATAAGGGGACATATATTCATTGCAAAAATTCAAACATTACAGAAATATTTAAGGTAGAAAATATAATTCCTCTAATCCTGCTCCCGGAATCTCTGGTAGCATAGTGCCTAAAGCACTTGACTGCTATTCAGAAGGCTGGCAGTTCAAACTCACCAGCCACTCCTCACAAAGAAGATGGGGCAATCTACTTCTGTAGTGATACTGCCTTGGCAACCCAAGGAGGGGTCGCTATGAGTCGAGTCTGACTCGAGGGCACATAACAACAATAACAACAATCCTGCTCCTTCCACCCCCTCATAGCCACTAATAATGTATGATATATATTCCTCTAGATTTTATTTTCTATGCATATAATTTAGGCAAGTGTCCATAAAATTATGTTTTTTTGGGGAGTGGAAAGGAGAGCAGAAATGAGAGATTCTTTTTTTTTTTTTTTTTTTGTAAAATATGCCTCCTAAAGCTAAAAATATGCTTACGTGCAAAGGGTAGAATACGAAACTAATATATTGTAAAACACTTACTTTGTTACATAATCTAAAAATAATTTAAAAATAGTATCAGCTACCAGAGAAATGTAAATCGAAACCACAATTAACAAACTGTTAAACATGAGTTACCACATGACCCAGCAATTCCACTTCTTAGTATAAACCCTAGAGAAGTGAAAACATACATCCACGTAAAATCTTGTACCTGAATGTTCAGAGCAGCATTATTCACAATAGCCAAAAAGTAGGACAATCCAAATAACTGATGAATGGATAAATGAAATGTGGTATACCCTTGTGATGCAATATTATTCAAGAACAGTAGTGACAGAATAAAATTTCTGACACATGTCACAAAATGAATAAATCATGAAAACATTATGCTAAGTGAGAGAAGCCAGTCAGAAAAGACCACATACGACTCTATCTGTATGAAATATCCACAACAGGCAAATACATAAAGGCAGAAAGTAAATTAACAGTTACGTAGTCTAGGAGGCATGAGAGAAAATGAGAAGCAACTGATAATAGGTATGGGTTTCTTCATGGGGTAATGAAATGTTTTAAATTGATTATGTTTTGGCTGTACAACTCTGTGAATACACTAAAAACCATTGATTTGTATACTTTCAATAAAAGAATTGTATGGTATGTAAATAATATTGCAATAATTGTTAAAACATAACATTTTTCACTCTGGATGGTGAATAACTAGTAATTTTTATTTTCTTACTCTTATTTTTTTATAATTTCCAAATTTTAAGTAATAACTAAGAGTGTTTTTAAAACAAGAAGAAAAATTACTTATTCTTTAAGTGCTCCTTGTGAGATCAGAAGCAGCTCTGGTGGTATAGTGGGTAAGGCATTTGGCTGCTAACCAGAAGTTCAGAGGTCAAACCCACCAGTTGCTCTGTCGGAGGATGAGGCAATCTACTTTTGAAAAGATTTACAGCCTTGGAAACCCAATGGGGGTTGCTATGAGTCAGAATGTACTTGACAGCAGTAGGTTTGGGTTTTTTTTTTTTAGTTTTGTAAGTTTAGAGCACTACTAATAAACTAGGGATGCATATGAAGTTGCCACCTGTATTTATTCATTTACCCAGTCATTTGTTAAATACTACATGTGCTTCAGAAGGCAGTCTGGGGGCACAGTGTCTAAGGTATCTGACTACTAACCAGAAGGCTAGCAGTTCAAACCCACCAGCTACTCTGTGGAAGGAAGACGGGACACTCTACTTCTACAAAGATTTACTGCCTTGGAAACCCAATGAGGATCACTATGAGTTGGAATTAACTAAATGGCAGCGGGTTGAATTTGTCTGTTTTGGGTGTACTTCAGAAATAGTATCACCATGAGAAAAGTTCTAAATACAAATCAATAAATAATATCATAACAGAGACCAGATTCCTCTGTTAACCTTAGAATATAAACTATGTATCATACCACCACTGATTCCTCTGCCTTAATTTTGCACTAAAAAGAATTCCTCTCTTAATTAAAATAATTATCTTTGACTTTCAAAACTCATGTTAAAAAAAATCATTAACATTTCATAGTTGAACAGCTGAAAGGTATACCAAAAATTCAATTAGCAATACTAGGAATCATCTCTTCAAGATATTTTTTGGTTGTCAGAGCCAGTTACCCAGAGGGGGTGAGTAATTGGATCTGTGGGCTCGGGACCATGGTTACAAGAGACATCGAGCTCAACTGGCATAACATACTACACAAAAACATTGTTCCATACCCTACTTTGGCAAGTAGCGACTGGGATCTTAAAAGGCTGCAAGCGGCCATCTAGATGCAATGATGGGTCTCTTCTCATCCACAGCAAAGAAAAATGAAAAAAATCAAAAACCCATGGTAACAACTGTCCAAGGGACTGGTACTCCATGCCATCCTCAGTCTATACAACTATGAGACCAGAAGAACTAGATGGAGTCCGGCTACTACAGTTTATCACGCAGAGGGGGATTTATGTAGGAGATCCTGGATAGACTGGGACAATATGGATCAAAACTCAAAATCAAAAAAAGGGGGGGGGTGGAGATGGTGACTAGGTTTGCTGATTTCAGGCCCTGGTGGAACCTCTGAGACTATGGCCCCTAGCTGCCCTTCAGGTCTGGAATTGAACCCACTCCTGTAGCTTCCAGCCAAACAACAGAGAGGCATATGAGCTGAACATTTACATTAAGTAAATACACTCCTTGGAGAGATCAATTAAGGGAGAATACAAGGACTATGTATGCACAGGAAGACAGCTGGAGAGGAGGCAGGAGGAGTGCAAGCAGCAGAAGGACACAGGGAAGAGTTAACTACAGGGAGGAGGCAGGAAGAGAGCTCTTACGTTGTAAGAAATTGCAGTCAATGTCATGAGACCGAGTGTATGTGAACTGTTCTATGGAAAATAAATTTCCTCTGTAAACGTTCACCCAAATCACAATTAAAAAAAAAAAAAAAAAAGGTGCCAGTAAGACGGTGGAATAGTCAGATAGACCGCAGAGACCTTCTTCCACGAAGAAAAGGGGAACCATTTAACACAGATACAGAAGATAATCCAGGAGCCCTGAGCTTTGAAGGGAAGGATATAGATGTGGACTAAACTCCCACTAGTAGAAAGAACTTGCATGAAAAGACCAAAAAAAGAGATATACGGACCTGCAGTCTGGCAGCAATTCTGACAGCACAGACAGCTTATATGTTGCCGAGTGGTGTTAGGACCTAAGAATTAACCTAAAAATCGGCCCTGCTAGCCAGGGGCTGCATGGAGGACTGCACTGGTGGCTGGTGAATAAAAGGGGAAGCAGCAAAGAGGAAGGCGGGCTGAGCTGTGGACTTCTGCCTTTCCAGAGGGCACAGCCATTTTGAATGTTTACAAGGCCTTCAACCATTTTGGATATTTAAAGCAACAGCATTCTCCCAGATTCCAGGGACTTAAGAATAGGCTCCACTTGCAAGGAAACACAAGAACGTTTTGGACAATAACGACTGGAAAGGTTCAATATTCCCCTTGTTAGTCTTATACCTCACACCTTCTTGGTAAACGGAGATGCTGCTGTCCCTTACTCCTACCCACCTTCTCGGCTGGCAGGAATTCCATCTCAGTCTATGTGCTCCGACAGAGCCTGGGTGCCCTGCCCCACACTGCCCCCAATTTTTTTTTTTTTTTT
>NW_006921638.1:5735643-5749548 GCF_000298275.1 Orycteropus afer afer | reverse complement strand
TTTTCCAGTTTGTTTTTGTCTGTTTTAAAATTATTAATTTTTTTGTCCTTTTTATTATTATTCTTTATTCTTCCCAAGTTCTAGCTTTCAGCTTTTTCTCTCCTCCCAGTTCCTGGTTCACATTTTTTTCTTTCTCATGGTTAACCCCATCCTTGTTTTTCTTTTTGCATTTTTCATATTTTTTTCTTCATTATTGTCCTACTCTACCTTTTTTCTCTCATTGCCCTCTCCCCAGATATTGTGAGTTTTACTTCTTCTTTTTCTTTTTTTGGTTATTGTTCCTGTGTGTTCCTACAGTGTGTTTTTCGTCCTCTTGCATTCACTTTTTGATGGCTATTCGATTGTTGTTTTTGTCTGAGTGGGAGACAGCAACAGTGACCAAACGACACAACTACACCTGGACCTCCTGCAGCTTCACATACTGAGTAAGATCCTCCACCTCCTTCTCTACCAACCAGCCAATGATAAACTACCACCAAGAGTCTGACTCACCTTTAACTACTCTTCACAAACAGTTAACAGAGATCTAAATACAACAACATCACAATGTCTCATAGACAACAGATCATCACAGTCCACACAAAGAAGCAAGATAAAGTGGAAAAAACAAGGGAGCAGGATACAGACCCAGAACACATTCCTGAGGAAGAAGCACTGGAACTCCCTGATAAAGAATTCAAAAGAATTATATTTAGGTATCTTCAAAGGATTGAAAGACAGAAGGAAAACACTGACAAAATTGAGGAAAACACAGACAAAAACTCTAGAACAATTTTGGAAGAAAATAAAAGAACAAATGATAAAATAAATGAAAAATCAGAAATGATACAAAATCTACAGATAAAAATCCAGAAGATTAATACCAAATTTTCAAAATAGGTAACACATCGAAAGGACAAAAATGTAGAATTGAATCAATGGAAGACAGAATTAATGAGACTGAAGACAAATACCTGAATTCTTCTTTGGAAAGGGATCAATCAGAAAAAAAATCAAAGCAAAATGAAGACAGCCTAAGGTTCATGTGGGATACCATCAAAAGGAATAACCTACGTGTCACTGGAATTCCAGAGCAGGAAGAGAAAAATAAAACCACTGAGAAAACTGTCCAAGATTTATTGGAAGAAAACTTCCCTGATAGAATGAAAGACGAGAATATATCCATTCAGAAAGTCCAACAAACCCCAAACAGGATAGACCCTAAAAGAAAATCACCAAGACATATTGTCTCAAATTCATCAAAACCAAAAACAAAGAATCCTGAAAGCATCATAGGAAAAATAAAAAGTTACTTACAAAGGACAACCAATAAGAATAAAGCTCTGATTTCTCAGCAGAAACCATACAAGAGAGAAGGCAATGATATGGTATATATAAAACCCTGAAAGAGAAAAAGTTCCAACCAAGAATTATATACTCAGCAAAATTGACCCTAAAATATGATGGTGAAATTAGGAGATTTCCAGATAAGCAGAAATTAAGGGAATCTGTTAAAACCAGACCAACCTTACAAGAAATACTAAAGGGAGTCTTTTCAACAGAGAACCAATAATAGCTACAACAACCAACCACTAATACACAAGATGACATAACCCAGAAACCAACACAGCTATGGAAGTATCCAAAGTAAAATAAGCTTACAAGATTGTAAACAGGGAACCAGAGACAACAATTGGCAAATAAGGACAACTACAAACCAAAAAGGGGGGAAAACAGAACTTCTAGATGGTAGGGAAGTCAAGACAACTACAAAATAGAACGGACTGTTCTAAACTTGGGCAGAAAATTATAAATCACAGGGTAACCTCAAAGATAAATGATAAACCTTCACATCACAATAAAAAAAAGAGGACAAGCACAATTATTGGCAAACACTAAGACAACAGCTACAAAGGAAAGGATAACACGATTCATAAACATAATGAGCTCAGCACAGAAAATTATATGGAACAAAGAAATCAGCAACACCATGAAAAAACAGACAACAAAAAGACAGCAACCAATTCATACTTGCTGATAATTACATTGAATGTTAACGGATTAAATCCACCACTCAAGAGACAGAGAGTTGTCGGGTGGATAAGAAAACATAACCCATCAATATGCTGTCTACAAGAGACACACCCTGGAGACAAAGACAAAAATAGACTAAAAATCCAAGGTTGGAAAAAGATATATAAAGTAAATGGCAACCAAAAAAAAGCAGGAGTGGAATATTAATTTCTGCTAAACCTGACTTTAAGACAAAAACCACCATACAAGACAAGGAAGGACATTATATAATGATTAAAGGAACAATAGAACATGAAGATATAACCATAATAAGGATCTATGGACCCAATGAAAGAGCCCCAAAATGTATAAATCAGACTTTAAAAGAACTGAAAAGGCAAATAGATGACTCCACAGTCATAGTGGGAGACTTTAATACACCAACCACTTTCAGTGAAAGATAGAATAACTGGAAAGAAACTCAACAAAGATGGAGAAGAGCTAAACAATACATTCCACCAACCTGACCTTACAGATAATACAGAGCACTTCACCCAACAACAGCACAATCTACATTCTTTTCCAGTGTACACGGAACATTCTCCATGATAGACTATATGTTAGGCCATAAAGTAAGCCTTGATAAATTTAAAAACACTGAAATATTGCAAAGCATCTTCTCAGATCGCAATGCTATCAAATTAGAAATCAACAATAGGAAGATCAGTGGAAAAAGAGCAAACACATAGAAACTGAACACCCTCCTTGAGAAAGACTGGGTAAGAGAAGAAATAAAAAATGAAATTCAAAAATTCCTTGAATCAAACAAGAATGGAAACACAACACAACAAAATCTTTGGGACACAGCAAAAGCAGTGATCAGAGGCCAATTTATAGCAATAAATACACACACCAAAAAAGAAGAAAGAGCCAAAATCAACATTTTTAAATCAACATCTCCAACAATTAGAAAAAGAACAGCAAGAAAAGTCTACAGTCACCAGAAGAAAGGAAATAATAAAGATTCGAGCAGAAATCAATGAAACAGAAAATAGAAAGACAATAGAAAAAATCAACTAGAAGTTGGTTTTTTGAAAAGATTAATAAAATAGACAAACCACTGGCAAATTTAACAAAGGAGGAAAAGGAGAGAATACAAATAACATGAATAAGAAATGAAATGGGCAACATCACAACAGAACCAACTGAAAATGAAAAGGATATTACCAGGATACTATGAAGTACTCCAGCAAATTTGAAAATCTGGAAGAAATAGACAGATTTGTAGAAACACACCACTTACCTAAACTAACACAGACTGAGGTGGAAAAATTGAACAGATCCATAACAAAAGGAAAAACTGAACAGGTCATTAAAAAACTACCAACAAAAAAAAGTTCTGGCCCAGAAAATTTCATCAGAGAATTCTACCAAACATTCAGAGAAGAACTGGCACCATTCCTACTCAAACTATTCAAAACAAGGAAAGGATGGAATCCTCCCAAATTCATTTTATGAAGCAAGCATAACCTTGATACCAAAATCAGGTAAAGACACCACTAAAAAGGAAAAATACAGAGCAATATCCCTCATGAGGATAGATGCAAAAATCTTCAACAAAATCCTAGTCAATAGACTCCAACAACATATCAAGAAAGTAATTCATTATGACCAAGTGGGGTTCATATTAGGTATGCAAAAATGGTTCAACATTAGAAAAACGTCATCCACCACATAAATAAAACAAAGGAAAAGAACCACATGATCGTATCAATTGATCCAGAAAAGGAATTTGATAAAATCCAATACCCATTCCTGATCAAAACTCTCAGCAAAATGGGAAAAGAAGGGACATTCCTCAACATAATAAAGGGCATCTATTCCGTTGGGCAATCCTACTTCCGTAGTGATACTGCCTCGGAAACCCAAGGAGGGGTCACTATGAGTCAGGTGTGACTCGACGGTACACAACAACAACAACATTCAAAACCAATACCAACATTATTCTCAATGGAGAGAGACTGAAACCACTCCCCTTACGAACAGGAATAGAACAAGGATGTCCCCTATCACCACTCCTATTCAACACTGTATTGAAAGTCCTAGCCAGGGCAATAAGGCAAGAAAGGGTAATCAAAAGCATCCAAATTGGTAAGGAAGAAGTCAAACTATCCCTATTTGCTGATGATATGATCCTACACCTAAAAAACCCAAGGAACTCAGTAAAAAAATCTTCTGGAACTAATTGAGAGATTTAGCATCGTGGCAGGATACAAGATCAACATCCAAAAATAAGCTGGATTCCTCCACACCGCCAAAGAGATTGCTGAAAAACAAATAAGGAAATCAATACCATTTACAATAGCTACCAAAAAATAAAATAAAATACTTGGGAATAAATCTAACCAGGGACATAAAACATGTGCAAAGAAAACTATAAAAGACTACTTCAAGAAACCATAAGAGATCTACATAAATGGAAGAACATCCCATGCTCATGGATAGGTAAGAGTGAACATTGTGAAAATGTCAATACTACCTAAAGCAATCTATACATTCAATGCGATCCCAATCCAGATTCCATCAACATTCTTTAAGAATATGGAAAAACCAATCACTAACTTTATATGAAAAGGAAAGAGATCTGACATAAGCAAAGCACTATTGAAGAAGAACAAAGTAGGAGGTCTCACACTGCTGGATCTCAAAACCTATCATACAGCCACAGTAGTCAAAACTGCCTGGTATTGGTATAATGACAGGCACACAGACCAATGAAATAGAATTGAGAACCCCGAAATAGATCCATTGACCAAGGTCAGCTGATCTTTGACAAAGGGCCAAAATCCATTAAATGGGGAAGAGAATAACTGCTTAATAAATGGTCCTGGCAAAACTCAATATACATGTGTAGAAAAATGAAATAAGATCTGTACCTCACACCATACACAAAAACTAACTCCAGTGGATCAAATACTTAAATGTGAAACCTAGAACTATAAAGTTCCTCAAAGAAAAACTAGGGGCAAATTTAGGGGCTCTAACATATGGCATAAATAGACTATCAAGGATAACCTAAAATGCACAACCAGCAGAAAAGAAATGAGATGAATGGCACCTTATAAAAATTAAATCTTTCTGTGCTTCAAAAGACTTCTCAAAAAGAGTCAAAAGAGAACCTACAAATTGGGAAAAAAATATTCGGCAATAACATATCTGACAAGAGACTTATCTCTACAATTTATAGAAAACTCCAACACCTCAACAACAAAAAGACAAATAATCCAATTAAAAAATGGGTAGAAGACATGAATAAACACTTCACCAAAAAGGATATTCAGGCAGCCAACAAACATGAAGAAATGCTCACGATCATTAGCCATTAGAGAGATGCAAATCTAAACAATGAGATACCATCTTGCTCCAGCACTAGTAGCAAAGTTCAACAAGACAGAAAATAACAAATGTTGGCGAGGATGCACAGAGATTGGGACTCTCATACACTGCTGGTGGGACTGTAAAATGATACAACTACTGTGGAAAGCAGTATGGTGATTCCATCAAAAGTTGGAATTCCAGGACAAGAACAGATATATGCACACCCATGTTCCTGGCAGCACTATTTACAATAGCCAAAAGATGGAAACAACCTAGGTGTCCATCAACTGAAGAAGGATAACCAAACTATGGTACATACACACAATAGAATGCTATTCAACCCTAAAGAATAATGTAGAATCTGCAAAACACCATGGTCTGGTTAACTAGTGCTGCTCTGACAGAAATAAACCACAAATGGGATGGCTTGAACAAACAGGAGCTTATTCTCTTACAGTTTGGAGGCTTTAAGTCCGAGTTCAAAGTGCCAGGCTCTAGGGGCTGGGTGAATGCCCCTCAACCTTGAGCTTCAGTTCTGCCTCCCGCTCCTGGCCCACTGGAGCTGGAGACTTTCCTTTACTGAGACAGCTGCCGGCTACTGAGACTGACAAGCCCAAGGTTGACAAGTAAAAAAGCACAGTCCTAATGTTACCAAACCACATGGCAGGCCATTCATTCAAGTGCACTGAAAGTCCCAAGGTTGGCAGAGCATGGCAGGCTGCTGAGCAACGACAGGGCTACATGCAGGGTTCAAGCATACCATAAGCTAGAGATCATTCCCCAAGACTTCTCCTCATATACAGGAAGCAGACCACATCCCTAAAGCAGCTACTCAGCTGCTCACAGTAGATTCCACCATGGAGTTGATTACTAGTCTCATCATGGGGAATACTACATCCAGCTGCCCAGCCACTCAACCAGGCCCAGCCAAGCTGACACACAAACATAACTACCACACACCACGTAACATGGATGAAGTTGGAAGACATTATGCTGAGTGAAATAAGTCAAGGACAGAAGGACAAATATTGTATTAGTCCATTAGTGTAAAAAGTCAAGGAAAGGTTTATATATGGAAAAAAATATTCTTTCTTGGCTACCAGTAGCAGGAGGGGAGCAGAGAGAAGAACACTGTTAGGTAGAGACAAGTATTTGGGGGAAGAGAAGGGCAATGTACCAAATGTGAGTGATCAATACAGTGGCACTGAGTAAGAGAGAGGTGCATGGGAGTTACCGACAACAAAGATGAACTCTTTTGCACATACACTACTGCGTTGTCAGTGAAGGTAAACATGGATTTACAGGTGGACAGGCTATGCAGGGGGGATTGTGCCCAAGACCATGTATATGATTGGCAGACAATGTTTCTACAAGTATATTGGTATGTTCTGTAAGAATTCCCAAGTATATAGTAGAACTGACAAGGGACAAGGTTGTACTCACTTCTTGGCCACAGCCAGCTACCCAGAGCGAGCGAGTAGTTGGACCTGTGAGCTTGGGACCATCACAGGGGACATCAAGCTCAATTGGCATAACATACAGCACAAAATATTGTTCCACCTCCTACTTTGGCAAGTAGCAACTGAGATCTTAAAAGCTTGCAAGCAGCCATCTACATGCAATGATGGGTCTCTCCTAGTCCAGAGCAAAGAAGAATGAAGAAAACCAAGGATTCATGGAAACAATTAGTCCCAGTGACTGGTACACCATGTGATCCACAGCCTATACGCCTATGAGACTAGAAGAACTAGACGGTGCCCGGCTACCACTGTCAAGCACTTGGAGGGGATCTATGTAGGAGATCCTGGATAGAGTGGAAGAACAATGTGGAACAAAAATCAAAATGATTTGGGGGGAAAAAAAAGGGACCAAGTTTGCTGCTGGTCTGATACAGCCTGATGGAACCACTGAGACTATGGCCCCTAGCTGCCCTTCAGGTGTGTGGCTTCCAGCCAAACTAAAGACAGGCATATGAGCTGAACATTTACATTAAGTAAATACACTCCTTGGAAAGAACAATCATGGGAGAATAGAAGGGTTGTGTATGCACAGGGAGACAGCTCAGGAGGCAAGGATACATGAAGGGAAGGGCAAGGGAAGAGGTAACTATAGGGAGGAAGTGGGAGAGGAGCTGTTGCCTTTGGTAAATTGTAGTCAATGTCATGAGACAGAGTGTATGTGAGCTGCTTTATGGAAAGTAAATTTTGCTCTATAAACTTTCACCCAAATCACAATTAAAAAAAAAAAAATGCTGTTACATTGTGGAGAATGCAATCAATGTCACAAAACAAAATGTGTATGAATCGTTGAATGAAAAATCAAGTTTACTCTGTAAACTTTCACCCAAATCACAATTTAAAAGAAAAAGATATTTTTTGGTTGTCAGGTTAATAATAAAAAGGATCTTTGGGCAAATGTTATAAAGAGGAAAATTAAAACAAAATCAAAGGAACGTCTTGCTGTTGTTATTATATGCCATGGAGTCAGACCCGACTCATAGCGACCCCTCCTTGGGTTTCCGAGGCAGTATCACTATGAAAGTAGATTGCCCAACTTTCCTTCTGAGGAGTGGCTGTTGGGCTTGAACCGCCAGCCCTCTGGTTAGCAGTCAAGTGCCTTAGGCACTATGCTACCAGAGCTCCTAAAGGAATGTCTTAGCAATACTTTACCTCAATGTTGAAAGAGCATGAGGGTGAAAAAATGAGAGGAAGGATGAGAAGTATATGCTCAAGCAATGGGTTATTTCAGTATGTTGATAGTTGATAATGTCTATCAGCTAAAAATCACATGTTCAATCAGATTCCTCAAGGATTATACACATCAGGGTTTTGGGGATGCAGTCTCAGCTAAATTATTGATCAAGAAAGCAAAACAATGCATTTATATTTTGGAAGAACTTCATTGGCTATTCTTATGTACAGGCACATTTAAGTATCACTGCATTAAGCAATGACTCCTCAAGATGCAAAAGAAGGAAGAAAAAAAAGCCAGCTGCCATGGAATCAATTCTAATTCATGGCAAATCCGTGTGTGTCAGAGTAGAACTGTATCCCTCAGGGTTTTCAATTGCTGATTTTTTTCCCCAAAAGTGTATCACCAAGCCTCCCTTCTAAGCTGCCTCTGGATGGACCTGAACCACCAACATTTTGGTTACTAGCCCAGTGCTTTAACCATCCAGGGATTCTCAAATGATAAAAGGGAATGAAGAACCTGTTGTATACTTTTAACATATCTTTAGAGACAACTGGAGTAAAGGACTGAGAGCAAGGTCTACATATACTAACCATACTCCAAAAGTCAAATTGAGAGAAGTGGGCTTGAACTAAGGAAGCAGAAGGCACAACAGAAAGAAGGGGCTAGAGCCATGGGCTAATTCATGAAGTGGAATCTACAGGATACAACCAAATGGTTGTGGAGAGCAAAGAAGAAACAGTAAGCAAAAATTATTCCAAGGTCTCTAGTTTGAATAAGCAGATGGCGAGTGATGCCCACTAACCCAATGAATGGAAAGCAAAAAGGGAAGTTGGTTAGAAATCTAAAAGGAAGAATTAAAAGGGAAAAGGTTCATGCAGGTGAGAAGACAATGGGATGGTTTATGTAAAATCTTGAAAGAGAAGTATTTCCAACCAAGAATTATGTACCCAGCAAAACTGTCCCTCAAATATGATGGTGAAATTAGGACATTTCCAGATAAGCAGAAATTAAGGGAATTTGTTAAAACCAGACCAACCTTACAAGAGATGCTAAAGGGGAGTCCTCTGGACAGAGAAGCAACAACAGCCAACAACAACTGACCATTAACACACATGATGACATAACCCAGAAATCAACCCAGCTATGGAAGTATTCAAAGTAAATAAGCCTACAAGATTGTAAACAGGGAACCAGAGACACCAACCAACAAATGAGGACAACTACAAACCAAAAAGAGGGAAAAACTGTGTTGTTACAGAACTTCTAGATGGTAGGGATGTCAAAACAACTACAAGATAGAACGGACTGTTCTAAACGTGGGAAGAAAAGTATTAATCACAGGGTAACCTCAAAGAAAAATGATAAACCTTCACATCAAAATAAAAGAGGACCAACACAAATACTTAGCAAATACTAAAACAATAGCAACAAAGGAACTTGTAACATGATTCATAAACAAAATGAGCTCAGCATAGAAAATTATATGGAACAAAGAAATCGACACCACGAAGAAGCACATAACAAAAATTACAGCAACAAGTTCATATTTGCTGATAATTACATATCTGTCAAGGGACTTATCTCTAAGATTTATAAAAAACTCTGACTCCTCAATACCAAAGGAATTAACAATCCAATTGAAAAATGGGCAAAAGACATGAATAGACAGACACTTCACCAAGGAGGATATTCAGGTGGCCAGCTAATACTTGAAGAGATGCTCACAATCATTAGCCATCAGAGAGATGCAAATCAAAACAACAATGAGATATAGTCTCACCCCAGCACTGATGGCAAGGTTCAACGAGACAGAAAATAACAAATGCTGGTGGGGATGTGGAGAGATTGGGACTCTCATACACTGCTGGTGAGACTGTGAACTGATACAACCACTGTGGAAAGCAATATGCCGATTCCTTAGAAAACTGGAATCGGAGATACCATTTGACCCAGCAATTCCATTACTAGGTATATATCCTAGAGAGGTGAGACCCAGGACAGGAACAGGTATTTCCAGACTCATGTTCATCACAGCACTATTCACAATAGCAAAAAGATGGAAACAACCTGTGCCCATCAGCAGAAGAGTGGATGACCAAACTATGGCACATACACATAATGGTATGCTATGCAGCACTAAAGAATAATGGAGAGTCTGCAAAACACTAGCTAATATGGATAAACATGGAGGACACTATGCTGAGTGAAATAAATCAATCACAGAAGGACAAATATAGTATTAGTTCATTGTTGTGGAGGGTCAGGGAAAGGTTTACGTATGGAAGGAAACTTTCTTTGTTGGTTGCCAGGGTTGGAAGAGGACGGGAGAGAACACTGTAAAAGAAAAAAAAAAAAAATGCATTGACCCATGTCACTTTGTTGTTGTTGTTGTTGTTATGTGCCGTTGAGTCAGACCCGACTCATAACGACCACTCCTTGGGTTTGTGAGGCAGTATCACTACGAAAGTAGATTGCCCCATCTTCCTCCTGAGGAGTGGCTGGTGGGTTTGAACCGCCAGCCTTCTGGTTAGCAGCCAAGTGCCTTTAGGCACTATGCTAGCAGACCTCCTCATGTCACTTTAGTTCTGTGTATTTCACTGTACATAAATTATACTTCAATAAAATGGATCTAAAAAAAAAAAGGGAAAAGGTTTAAGGGCCCACAAAAATTATATGCAATGTTCTACTACTAAGATAAATGAGTGCATAAGTATTCACATTACTATCTATTTCTTAAAAAGTATACATACGTATCACAAAACTCAATTAGTAACAAGGCGTCAAAAGTCAAAAACACACTTGGAATTACTACTTTCACACACTTTTGTATGCATGATAGGAGTTCTGGTGGCACAGTAGTTAAAGCATTTTGGCTGCTATCCAGGTCGGCGGTTCAAACCCACCAGCTTCCCCTCAGGAGAAAGATGAGGCAGTCTGCTTCGGTAAAGACTTACAACCTTGGAAACAACAGAAGGCAGTCCTACTGTGTCCTGCATGGTCTGAATGAGTCGGAATCAACTTGATGACAGTGAGTCTGGTTGGTTTTGCTATGCATGATGTAAGACATAAAGAAAAGAGGACGAAAAAAAGGAAAGTAGAGATAGATAGCAAATTTGGTTTTGGACATACTGATTTTGAGGAAACTACACAACTACTATACAGGTGACAGGTGCTAGAGCAAAAGATTTGGAAATAGGTGACACACAGGATGATGCCATGGAAGCCACAGATGGAGAGGAGAACTCTGTAGGAGAGCCTGTAGAAGACCAACTGGGTTATAGTAATGGCTAAGGACCAACTGAAAAGTCAATAAGGTAGAGATACATCTACTAATCTCATGTCTCTTCCACAAAGGCACACAGAAGACAATAATTTTTTTTTTTAATTAAATAAAAACTATGAAATATGGCCACTCTAGAATTTCCAGATAGGTGGAGTTAGAGAGGTAGTTTGTTTGGAAGGAGAGCTTGAAGATGTTTTGCAAAGCATTCTGTAAAGTCAGATAATACTAACTGACCATATTAAAAAACAGAGGAAAATATTTCCCTTCCTCTTTGACACCACCATTGCCACGTTCGAAGCAATGTACCAAACAGGTTACCTAATTTTTCAATAAGGTAGATGGGGAAACTGAGTCTACATTGGAATAGCAACATGCTTAGGGTCACACATCGTCTAAGGAACAAACTAACTTCACCTGGGTCTCCCCATAGCTCTTTACACCTAGCTAGAATTTCTCATTGTTACTGTTGTAACCCTATGTACAAAAGAATGAAACATTGTCCAGTCTTGTGTCATCCTTAACAATATTTGCTATGCTAGAGCCCATTGTTGCTGCCACTGTCAATCGATGTCACTAGGGTCCTCTTTTTCACTGACTCTCTACTTTCTCAGCATGGTGTCCTTCTCCAGGGACTGGTCCCTCCTGATAGCATGTCCAAAGTACTCATTTTCACATAATGGATATTTATGTGCCTCTCTCTCATTGTACTGTTAGCTCCTCAGTGACATGGTCTGTGACATTCAGTTCTGCATCCCTATAACTAAGAACTTGTAACTACTGTTTCGTTGGATTAAGTATATGAAAGAACCACGTACAACGAGCATCAAGAAAGACAAGAGAGTTTAAAGAAATGGATGATCAGTAGTGTCAAATGTTACAGGGACAGTCATCAGCATGGCATATCTTAAATCATCATTGGTACAGAACTGATATCCCTTATTCACCTACTGAATACTACATTCAAGACAATGTGCTAAGCACTACAAACACACAAGAAAAATAAAAAGTTGGTGTACGTCAGAAGGTTTTCTAGGAAATAGCCTCACTTACATTCTTAATCAAGAAAGCAAAACATAGAGACCTGCAACTGTCCACATCTTATTTTGCTCTGGTAAATTTGAAGACAACGTCAAAGTGGCATTACGCATCTTTCGATAAAAGTTCCGATAGAGAACACGAGATAACGAAGGGCCAGAGAACCTCACTCTTAGTGACGACAGCCTGTGGCCAGGTAAGCGGATTCCCTCAGAAGTCTCTCGCCCCAAAGCAAGATTTGGGCTGCCCCGAGCTGACCCTCTTTATCTTGGGGCGGGAAAAAGCAGGTACTTACCGCAAAAGGCACCACTAACGCAGTGGCGCAATGGGCCCGGGATTCCTTCGCGAGAGCCCACGCGGAGGTAGAAAACCCAGGCAAGCCGAGTAGCATACAGACCGGTGCGACCCCACAATCTGACTTCCCAAACTATAAACTAGAGTTCCACAGCACAGCACCACGACGCCAACTCCCACCAGCTGGAAGACCGACGACTGCCACCGAACCTTCCGCCCAATGAGGAAACGTCACCACTCGGCGTAGACCAGCCTTTCATGAAGAGGATGCACTTCCGCTTCCGGGGCACGCTCCAGCAAGTTTTCTATTGAATGGGTGTTTGAAAGGGTCTATGAAGTGCTTCTTTACTTCGACCTACTATGGCTTTAGTTTTTACCGCTCAGTAACTGCAGCATTTAAGTTAGTGGCATAAGAGACTCTCTAAGGCTTCTTTAGTGGTGCCACCCAAGAAAAGAAGTACGACCTTGAAGAGCTACCTTAAAAAGTGTCTCGGCTGGGCTGAATTGAATGACGATAAATAGAGGTGGGATTAAGGGTAGGGATTCCTGGAAGCACGTGAGAACTCCAAATAGGGGGCGGGGCCCCCAGGAAGGCGGGCCCTCTGAGGATCTGATAGCTTAGGGCCTCCCCCGCGCGTGCGCAATGCGTTCCTCCTTCTGCGTTGCGTTCAGCTCGGACATGGAATTCCGCTCTGCTCGGCGAGCGGTGCTGCAATTGCTAGTTGCGGTGGTGCCGGCCGACCGCCCAGCGCTGCTCCAGTGGATGCGAACGACCCGTAAGCGACCAGAGCTAGAAGCAGGCGCTTGGGACAAGGATATGCTGTGGGGGCTGACCGTGAGGACGTAGGCCGGGGAGCCTTCCATTGGGTCTGTGCTACACGGGGCTGGCTGAGGCTGCCCTCAGTCCTTGGGTCCCTCTAAGTCCCGCTTGCTTTTGGGTGAAGACCTGGCTCTGAATTGTTGCTAGATTTTGCTGCAGGCTTTGGACAAGTCCCAAGAGCTCCTTGTGCCTAACTCCTTTTCCGAATAAAAGGGTACTCTTTTCTCCCGTTACTCCTCCCACAAATTTGTGAGGATCAACGAGATTACTACCTGAGAAAGTACTTTGGAAAAGAGCGTTTACGCTGTGGAGCTAGAGGCTTTACTCTCCAGGTAAAATCACCTGTAGCTAGTCCATTTTATCAACAATAAAATGGGCCATCAATTTAATAGGGTTTTTTTTTTTTTTT
>NW_006921638.1:5735000-5735543 GCF_000298275.1 Orycteropus afer afer | reverse complement strand
TTTGATTTAAAATCATTAAAATTAAATAATATAATAATAACGATTTAGAATCGAAGCGTTGTGTCAATTAGATCTAGTTCTTAAAAATTGGGATCTCTCCTGGCAAAGTGAAGCCTAGTGAAAGTAGGAGTAAATAGGACAGTCCTTATTCGTTAACTATGCCAGGCCATACTATGCTCTACACCTCATTGTCTTAGCGCTTGAAATACTTGTTTGCGGACGACTCCCAATTTTAGATGTCCATCCCTGACCTCTTTTTTGAACTCTGTCTTTTGTGATGTTAGAGTCAAACATGGGATTAGATATTATTATCAGCGTTGTTGTTATTGCACATTTTAGAAGACCATTCTAACAAAAGATGCGAAACTAAAATTAACTTGGACATGTGATGTCAAGGATTAGCCTTGAAAGCGTATGAAACCAGAAATATAGCTTCATATTTATAGACATGTTGTTGTTGTTGTTATGTGCCGTCGAGTCGGACTCGACTCATAGCGACCCCTCCTTGGGTTTCCGAGGCAGTATCACTACGGAAGTAGATTG
>NW_006921638.1:5711389-5734660 GCF_000298275.1 Orycteropus afer afer | reverse complement strand
TGGTAGCATAGTGCCTAAGGCACTTGACTGCTAACCAGAAGGCTGGCAGTTCAAACCCACCAGCCACTCCTTGGAAGGAAGGTTGGGCAATCTAGTTCCGTAGTGATACCGACTGGCAAACCCAAGGAGGGGTCGCTATGAGTCGGGTTGACTCCACGGCACATAATAGCAACAACAATTCTTTATAAAACGGTACCAATTCCATGTGCGTTTTCTACATTACTAGGCAGAAGGCAGTTCATTCCAAAAGTATTGGGTGCCTACAAAAATGCCACATACTTACCGGTTGTAAAATTACCAAAACATTCCTGCTCTCAAAAAGCTTTTAGTTTTGTGATTTGTAATCTAAGTCTCTAATTTTAGAGGTTTCAATTGAGAGTACATTTTTCAAAATCAGGAAGACTTGAAAGCATGTTTTGGATGAGAATTTTGTAAACAAGAGGATCCAATATCATTAGTTAAAGAATATGTTTATACTTTTTTAAAGGCACTTTTTTTGCGTTTCTCCAGCACTCTAATCAGAGACGCTCAATTTATGAAACAACTTCAGTTTCCAAAGAATTTATTAGCATGATTATTTTAAGTAGTGAGAAATTATTTTAAGTTGGCTTGAAATGAAGCAAAACGAAATGCAACACAACCATTGCAGTGGAGTCATAGTGACCCCTCCTTGGTTTTCCGAGGTAGTATAACTAAGGAAGTAGATTGCCCAACCTTTCTTCCGTGGAGTGCCTGGTGGCTTTGAACCGCCAGCCTTCTGGTTAGCAGTCAAATCCCAGAGCTCAATGTGTTTTATTATAAACTGTGTTGTTGTTACATGCCGTTGAGTCCGACCCGACTCATAGCGACCCGTCCTTGGGTTTCCGAAGCAGTATCACTACGGAAGTAGATTGCCCCATCGTCCCTCCGAGGGGTGGCTGGTGGGTTTGAACCGCCAGCGTTCTGGTTAGCAGTCAAGTGCCTTGGGCACTATGCTACCAGAGCTCCTTATAAACTGTGTAGCCATGTAGTATAATTTATTAGTATACCGTTTTATGAAGTGGCTTTAAATGTAGCACAAAAGAGTCTTCGGATGAACTGTTTTTTCACCATTCTAATTAGATTTTCCTTCTTCCAGAATTTTTTTTATCTCTATCATTGTTACCTGCATATCTTACTTGTATGACATTTCCTTAGATCTTTAATTATTATAACTCTTAGATAGTAGACATCAATTGTGGCTGGTGAGTTTTATAGAGTTTATTAAAACTAGAAAATAGCTATGTATTGGTTAACAGGTGAAATCACTCATTTTAAATGCATTAAAAAGAAGAATAAAATTCTTTCATGAAGGAGTAGTGAGATTATCATACCAAAACCTGGGGTCATTTTGGATTAGGCTGGTGGAACCAGAAACTTGGACTGGGGCAGAACCCAAGCACACATCAATGTCTGATAAAACTGAAGATCTGGAGGAAATGAAGGAGGGATGTGCATCTTGATATAGCTTAAGCTAAAGGTCTAGGGAACAATGTAAGAGGAATGAAGCAAGCCTGAGGGGCAAAGCAGGCAAAAATAAGCCACCTCCTCCAACCCCTCCTCCAAAAAGAACAAGTAAAAAAGTGAGCAGTACCTCAGCTCACTGACTGATTCTGTGGTGGAACATTTGTTCTCTTCTGTTTCCTGTATTTGTTTAAAGTGGCTCTTGATCTAGATTTCAAAGGGTAGGAAAGTGTCTGCAATCTGTCAAGTGAGGGGAGATGAGAGCCAGAGCTCCAAATGAGTTCCCAGTAAGTGTATGTGTGTGTATATGTGTGTGTATACACACACATATACACACACATACATATACACATACACATACATATATGGGAGCTCTGGTAGTGTAGTGCCTAAGGCACTTGACTGCTAACCAGAAGGCTGGCGGTTCAAACCCACCAGCTACTCCTCAGAAGGAAGGTTGGGCAATCTACTTCCGTAGTGATACTGCCTCCGAAAACCAAGGAGGGGTCACTATGAGTCAGGTCCGACTCGACGGCACATAACAACAACAACATGCAAATACAAATGAGGAAATCAAACCAGTAACCCATACTAGTTTCTAGTAAGGATCAAATGACAAAGGATAGAAAATTAGGGTTTGCTATAAGGAAATCAAGAGGTCCTTGTGGTACAGTGGTTAAAGCACTCAACTGCTAACCAAGATGTCAATAGTTTGAACCCACTAGCTGCTTTGCAGTAGAAGGATGAGGCAGTCTGCCTACGCAAAGATTTACAGCCTTGGAAACCCTAAGGATCAGTTCTGCTCTGTCTAGGGAGATCTGGTGGCGTAGCACTAAAGTCATTTGACTGCTAACCAGAAGGCTGGCGGTTCAAATCCACCAGCCACTCCTCGGAAGGAAGACTGGGCAATCTACTTCTGTAGAGATACTGCCTCGGAAACCCAAGGAGGTGTTGCTATGAGTTGGAACCGACTCTATGGTAGTGTTTATTTATTTATTTATTTTAATAGAGTCACTATGAATCAAAATCCACTTAACAACAGTAGGTAAAAAGAAATTAACTAAATCATAAAAGAAAACGTTTAAATGTTTAAAACAAAACCAAAAACCAAACTCACTGCTGTTGAGTCAGATCCGACTCATAGTGACCCCTCCTTGGGTTTCCAAGGTGGTATCACTACAGAAGTAGACTGCCCAACCTTCCTTCTGGATAGCAGTCAAATGCCTTAGACCCTATGCTACCAGAGCACCTTTAATGTTTAAAGAAAATGACAATACGTAACAAGAAGCTTGTGGAAGCTTCTCTGAATTCTGTATTTATTTAAATACATGTTCACTGAACAGAAGTAAATACAGAGTTGGATAGCAGCTGCAGAGCTGTTAGAGTTTCTTGTAACCCCTTCCTAAAAATCTAAAAAGTCGGGCATCTAGTTACATTTGTCAGGCAGCATACAGCTTTTCAGTTTTCTGTGTTATATTAGCGTTGAGGAGGAAAGTTTTCTCATCTTTACCATAGGCTGCCAGAAGAATAAACAAATCAGTGTTCAAAAATACACAATCACAATGCTTCTTAGAAGTGAGTATGGTGAGACTTTGACTCATTTACTTTGGCCATGTCATCAGGAAAGCCCGATCGCTATAAAAGGACACGTTTGGTAGAGAGAGTCAGTGAAGATGAGGGAAATCCTCAGTAAAATGGATTGACACAAAGCCATAACAATGGGCTGAAACATGCCGAAGATCATGAAGATAGCACAGGACTGGACAACATTTCTTTTATTACATATAAGGTTGTTATGAACTGGACAGCAGTTAACAACAACAGTAAATGGAGAGATGTACCGTGTTCATAGGTCAGAAGAATCAGAATTGTTAAGATGTCATTTCTCCCAGATTGCTCGAAATTCAGCACAATCCCATTCAAAATCCTAACAGACTTTTTTGTAGAAACTCTTAAACTGATTCAGAATTCATGTGAAAATACAAAGGACCTAAAAGAGCCAAATTTTTTTGGAAAAAAGAAAAGTTGTAGGGCTAACATGACCCTGTTTCAAGAAGTAAATCAGCATAGTAATATTGTAAAGTTAAAACAGTAGATCGAGGGAATGTAGAAAGTCCGAAAACAATCCCACACTTCTATGGATTTTTGTCAAAGATGCAAAGGCAATGCAGTAAGAAGGGATTCCCTTCTCAACAAGTGGCTTTGGAACAGTTTGGCCAGAGAGAACAAGATTTTTCTTGAACTTTTTTGTTTTTATATTTGTCTGTGCCTATTGGTGGCTCCAGTTCTTTGGTACCCAGTCTAGGATATCTGGAAGATAAGAAGAAGACCCAAAGTATCTTTCATTACAGCCTGAGGCCCCAACTAGTTAACCTTCTTACCAGCTTTCAGAGTCCTTTTATAATTGCCTATTTTCAGGGTGTTTTGAGAAGAATGAGGAAGAGTGAATGAAGTTGCCATTTTATCTAGGATCAGTGGTCCCCTCAATAAATTTTTAATTTGAGTAAAGACTTCAGAATAATATGCATTATGAGTAGATAATAGGTAATCTATAGGTGGTTTTAGATAAGTGATTAGTGATGAGGATATGAGTGAGTGAGGACTAAAGATACGGAGTTAGAATTGATGGAGATGATGTAATTTGCACAAGGCCTTGCTGAATAAAGTAATGCTGATACAGTCGAAAGGAATGATATGTACAGGAAGAAATGTGGAAAACAGCTGAGGAAATTTGCCTAACCAAAGCAAAGATTATGTTTGGGTGTAATAAGAATAGAAAATTGTTGTTGTTGTTATGTGCCGTCGAGTCGGACCCAACTCATAGCGACCCCTCCTTGGGTTTCCGAGGTGGTATCACAACGGAAGTAGATTGCCCCATCTTCCTTCCAAGGAGTGGCTGGTGGGTTTGAACTACCAGCCTTCTGGTTAGCAGTCAAGTGCCTTAGAAAATAGCGTGATTAAACTCTGGTGATACCATGGAAAGCCTTCAAAGCCTAGATTGAGACCTAATATATTAGAAAACAGGAAGCTATCCAAAAATGGTAAGGGGGGAAGTGAGGTTTACGCAAGACTGTTTTTAAATAGGTGTATAAAGTATTTTATAATGGGGAGAAACTGACATCAAAGAGCTAGTTATAACTTTGTAATATTCTCAATGTGAAGTCATGACTATGGCTGTAATATAGTTAGTTGAAGAGGAAATGGTATTAAAAGAAGAACATGGTAAGACTTGGTAACTAACTAGATATAAAAAGTGAGGTTTGTGTCATAGTCTCTAAGCTTGATAGTTTTTCTTTTCCCATATGTTTAATTAAGTAGGACATTTTTAAAGAATCAATTTTATCCTTTAGAGAAGCTCTTCTTTCTTTCTCTACTGCCTTCCCACCTGCATGTGTAATTTGAGAAAAACTTTACTGTCTTTAGGCAGCTGATTAGCACCTTCCTTTAATCTTTTTCCAAGCAACATTCTGTTACCACACATTCTAAAATAACTATTATACATGTTAAAGGATGCTCAGCCTCACTAATAATTAATGAAATGCATATTAAAACAACAAAGTTAGTTTTTATAATAACATTCAACACTGTAAGGGTTTGATGACATGCATAATCATTTCCATTAGAGTACATTGATACAGTCTTTCAAGAAAGAAATCCAACAACATGTAGCAAAAATCTTTAAAATGTTTTAAGTAATTCCATTTCTAAGAATGTAAAATAAGGAAATGATTAGAAATTCAAAGAGATGATATATATGAAAATATTAGGTTTAGTGCTCCCAATATTTTACTATATCTTAACTATCTTGACAGTAGGAATGAATGATAAAATAACAACTATACATATGATGGAATATTACATAGTTTTTAAAAATAATCTTTCAAGAATTTGAATGATGTAAGAGTAAATGCTTATGATGTAATTTTAAGTGAGTTCTAGTTTTACATACTTGAGCAACATCCATTTTAAAAGAGAGGGAGATCCCCAGCAAGTTCAGGGCAGCGTTTGCACTAACGACCAAGACACCGAAGAAGTGACCCAAAGCTGTGCTCTGTGACATGCATTTATTGGCACTTACTTAACCAGGGAGTATAGGGGCTGCAAACTGGGTGGACAGGAGAAAGGGGGGAAAAAAAAAAACGACCTTAGAGCTACAGGCTTTTTTTATACTGAAGTACACAAAAGGGTCTCCTTGCCAGGCTTACAAGACCTTTAATTCTCATTCCTGCACACCTGAGTGCCAGGAAATAGAGCTTTGGGTCCAGGTGTCCTTGTAAATCTCTTTTGGGGCTATTTCAAGGCTGGCTTACAGCCCAGCATGCCCACAAAAACAATGATCAGAATAAGACAGCCTGATAAGCCTCTGGAATAGCATTATCAGGACTGTCACCATCTGTAGGTATGCACAGTGTATCATCTGTATTTACAGTCATTATAGAGCAAAGTAATCTTCTATTCTTTCAAGACGTTAATTGCCAACCACTACAGATAATAAAACTAATTTTAGCCTTCATGAGCTAAAAATTTCCCTTTGAAGTCTGAAAGTGCTCTTTAACAATTATGAATCAGACATTTAGATGAGAAGTCACTTGAAATAGGATAAAAACATTTAGGAAAAACAAGTATAGGTACACTTCTAGTTTTGTATCTTATTAAAATGATTAAATCAGGTATTTTCATTTTGATTCCTGAAATTGATAACATTTCAAAAATACAGTTAGGAAAATGAGTTCACCAAACTTATCCTCACTAATCCTCAAAAGGTAATTAACATTGAATGTTTTCTATGGCCGATTACCATTCTGAGGCAATGTTCTGAAATGTGTTGTTGTTGTTGTTCTGTGCCTTGAAGTTGGACCTGACTCATAGCAACCCCTCCTTGGGTTTCCGACGCAGTATCACTACGGAAGTAGGTTGCCCAATCTTCCTTCCGAGGAGTGGCTGGTGGGTTTGAACTGCCAACCTTCTGATTAGCAGTAAAGTGTCCTAGGCAGTACGCTAGCAGACCTCCCGTTCTGAACAGGTAACATGTGTCAACTCATTTTATCTTCAAAACAATCCTTTGAGTTGGGTAGTAAATATTCTAACTTTATAGAGGAGGCAACTGAGGCTCAGAGAGTTAAGCTGTTTGCCTAAATAATTAAGTGATAGACCAATGACTAATTCAGGCCATTTATTTAACTGTTATTTGGAGTTTATTCCAGAGATAAAATTCCAAAGGGCAAGGGCAACTGAATAAGTGAGGATCATTTCAACTAAGAGTCAAAAATCATAACTAGAGCCCAAATAAGAGAAATGGTTTTAGATAAGTGATTCTTAACCTTTATCTCATCAGTCTTAAGTAGTATTTGATAGCATGAACTCTGGAGCCAGAAATGGGGTAAATAACAGTGTACCTCACAGAAATGGTGTGAAGATGAAAAGTGAATGCGCGTAGAGCATTAGTGCAGTGCTTTGTGTATAGTTTCAATAAATATTAGCTATTATTAAATATTTCTTAAAACTTCTTCCTAAAAAAAATACACATATTTACGTTACATATAAGCATACAACTCTGTGCCTTTTGTGGACCTCATAAAGCCTCGTAGTGAAAAACCTTTTTGTAACTGAAGAAATACTCTTTCACCCTTGAATGTGTTTGAATCAGAGTTTGTTATCTAACAAAGATATGGGATGGGATATCTTTAAATGAGAGATGGAATGCCATCTCTCATTTTCACCTAGCATCCTTGGAATTGAGGTAAAACAAATGCAGTATATCAGTAACCCAGAGACAGTAGTGATCAGAGCACTAAAACTCTACTAAGTAATAGCAGAAGAGACTAAACTAAGGTTGTCATGGATTAGAGAACTAGATTGCCAAACTGTTCGATTCCAGGGCCACATTTAAGAAGGCTATTGAGCAAGTCCAGAAAACACTGACAAGGTTATTAAAGGATATGGCTGCCAGATCATAGCTAGAGAGAGAGAAGACTAAGGTAGAGATAGGAAAACTGTTCCTAACCTTCCATCTACTTTGTTTTGAAAGGTTGTATGGTATAGTGATTAGGAGTTCAGAGTTAGACCTGCATTCAAATCCCAACTCCACCACCTTCTGGCTAATATTACCTAAGGCAAGTTAATTTAGCCTTTCTGACCTCAGGTTTGGTTGGGTTTTTTGGGGGGGTTTTTTAATAGCGATGATAATAGTACCACCTATAAAATTCATAAGGAGCTCTGGTGGCATAGTGGTTAAGGAATTTGGCTGCTAACCAAAAGGTCGATAAGGCAGTCTATAAAGATTGAATGTGTTTGAATCAGAGCCTTGGAAAGCCAATGGGTGTCACTATGAGTCGGGATCAACCTGATGGCAGTGAGTTTGGTTTAGTTATAGAATTCATAGGATTAAATAACATGTTTGAAAAGCACAGTACAGTTGCTAGCATGCCCTAAGTGCTCATTCAATAAATGTTATATAACATTAAAAATGATAATTCCTCTCAGGCTGCATTTGGAAAAATTAGTTGATGTTTAGCAAAGCGGATTCCAGTTCAGTATGAGGAAGAAATACTAGCCTTGAATGAAGCAAAGACTGAGCAAATTTTCTTTCCAGTCTAAGATTCTGATTTTATAATTTATAAGCAAGACCCACATGAACACTGTTAATTAACACAGTATATTACAAAATTAAATCCAAAGAAGTTGGGTCATGAAATAGTTTAGCATAATGAGATTTTTATCAGCTTCTTTAGTTACACTATTTACAAATTGAGAGAACTTGCCAAGGTTTGCTGGTGTAAGTGGTATTGTTGTTGTTGTTATATGCCGTCGAGTCGGCCCCGATTCATAGCGACCCCTCCTTGGGTTTCCGAGGCAGTATCACTACAGAAGTAGGATTGCCCAACCTTCCTTCCAAGGAGTGGCTGGTGGGTTTGAGTAAGTGGTATTAGTAAAATTAAATTTGAGTCATGGAGGTTTCCAGACAGTGTTCTATATATGGAGAGAAGCTAAGCAGATGTTAGCTATTAATAAGCACCTTGGGAAAATTTAATTACATTTTAAGAATATAATGAAGAAAGCTTTAAAAAGATGCATCGAAGATGCTATTTAAGTTCTACCTAAAACAATTTGAAATGTGTCCTGATAGTATTTTTTGTCTAATATATATATTCTGCTTCCTTCCAGAAATAACATAAAGCAACAGCTTAGAACACTATACTAGAGATAGGAAGAAAGAAAAAAGGCCTTCCAACATTAGTTCATTCAGAGAGCCAAATAGCATATGTTGGTATTAACTACTACAGCTCAGAGAGAATTTGTACAGAGAAAGAACCATTGTATGTAGGGACATGTTGTTGTTGTTGTTATGTGCCGCCGTCCAGTCGGCCCCAACTCATAGCGACCCCTCCTTCGGTTTCTGAGGCAGTATCACTACAGAAGTAGGATTGCCCAACCTTCCTTCCGAGGAGTGGCTGGTGGGTTTGAACCTGGCACTATGCTACCAGAGCTCCTATGTAGGGACATAGAGTGGTACTATGAAAAAGAAGGCTACGTTTTTTCCAGAGACAGAAAACTAAATTATGTCCTTTTGCTACTGTTTGACCTGCTTTGTAACTTTAGCAATTCATTTGACCTTAGTAGACTTAGTTTTCTCACCTGTAAATCAAGAAATTAATCTTGCTTTGTTTTCCTCACATGGAATTTTTAATAGTTAAATGACATAATTTCTATATGAAAGCTTTGTAAAACAGAAAATATTTTCCAAATTTATTTGTGATGTGAACTCAATGGCACATAACAACAATAACAATGAACAGAATATTTTGAGCCAATGTGCAGAATGTTACTTTGTTTTGTTTTTTTACCCCAAAGCATTTATTTTATGCTTAAGAAGAAAATCAGGGGTGTACTTAGCAACAACCAAAAATTTGGAGGGCCAGGCATTCCTTCAGGATTTCCGTATTTTTCTTCTAAAGCTACTTTAAAACACTAAGAAAGTCACAATCTCCTTGAGGTCTTTCACCTAACAATTCAATAAAGGGAAGTCTTTGAAGAGAAGTGTAAAATAGTTTGTTCCCTATCCCACGTTTTCACTGGTAGCCCTTTAACGTATACACTGGCATTCCAGGCAGTAGCCTACTTCAAGAATATTTTACCTCCAGAAAAGTCACATGCTATTTAAAATTGTCTTGGAGCTCTCGAAGCACAGTGCCTAAGGCATTTGACTACTAACCAGAAGGCAGGCTGTTCAAAAACACCAACCACTCCTGGGAAGGAAGACTAGGCAATCTACTTCCATAGTGATACCTCCTTGGAAACCCAAGGAGGGGTCACTATGAGTCGGATCCAACTCGACGGCAGTGAGTTTGGTTTGTTTGGTTTATGAGCTGCTTAGAAATGATAATTTTTAGATCCAACCAAAACATTTTTAGGAGCTCTGGTAGCGTAGTGCCTAAGACACTTGACTGCTAACCAGAAAGCTGGCAGTTCAAACCGACCAGCCACTCCTCAGAAGGAAAGTTGGGCAATCTACTTCGGTAGTGATACTGCCTCAGAAACCCAAGGAGGGGTCACTATGAGTCGGGGCTGACTCAACAGCACATAACAACAACAACAAAAAAAAACATTTTTAAACCCACATAAAAGATAAAACAATAAAACATTAAACATCATTTTACACCCTCACTTAGACTCACCAACTATCAGTAGCTTATACCAGCACCATCTTTACTGCTAACTATATGTATGCTTCCCTTTTGCCATACCATCCAGAAGGAGGCCATAGAAATAAAAAATATGCTATAGCGGAGCAGCATGATTGTTGTAAAGCTTACTGTATAAGTTGTTGCCAGATGTGTGGGTGCTAATTATCTGAAACCTTGGGCATATTTCATTGGAGAGTCAGTAATACTCCAGATTAGGCTTATTTTCTTAGTAATCCCTTTCATAATGCCTCCTAAATTTCTAAGATTTGTATGGTTAAGGAGTATTTGACTAATGAGTGAGTTTAGGACCCTAAAAACCAATGGCAATGCTGTTGTTGAGTGAAGGTCCCTGGACTGCTAATCTCAAGGTGGCAGTTTGGACCCACCCAGTAGTGTCACGGAAAAAAGACTGCTGGCCTGCTTCTTTACAGATTATAGCACTATGGGGCAGTTCTACTCTGTAACACATGCAATCACCAGGAATCAGAATCAACTCAGTGACAACGAATTAGGTTTTTATCCTTGAGTAAAAATAAAGTGGTTAAAATACAACATGTTTCAAAATACCTTTACTTTTACATGACAGGCTGAAGTAGTTGAGTTTTATATTTTTTAAGCAATTCAGAAAAAGGAAAAACTCAATAGTTTATATATTTCTTTCTTTTCCATATCAACTCAATATTTTAAAAACCAAAAACCATACTCACTGCTGTCACATCGGATCCAACTCATAGCGACCCTCCTTGGGTTTCCAAGGCAGTATCTCTACGGAAGTAGATTGCCCAGTCTTCCTTCCAAGGAGTGGCTGGTGGATTTGAACTGCCAGCCTTCTGGTTAGCAGTCAAATGCCTTAGGCATCAATATTTTAAATGTAACTTTAATAAGGACTTGAATCCATCATTAGTAAGCCTATTTGTTTGTTTTTTTCCCCCAGGAGATTTTGATGAATTCACTCAAGATAATAATGATATTATGTTGAAAAGCATAGCAGAAGACCTTCGGAATTGCTTACCTCTAGAAACCATGCTTTCCTCAGAACATCTAGCCCTTCAAAAGGTAAATAAATTAATTTGCTGTAAGTGCTACTTAAGGATTCTATTGAAATTAAGGTGATGGTGTTTATCTTACAGTTTTATACTTAAAAGTTCACACGCTCCTTTCTCTTACATGTTTGTCAATTAGGTATTTGAGTCCTGGTTAAGGGTTTAGCCTTTAATTGGTGCTATGGGAAACACAAAAGATGTATAAAATATGATTTCTGCTGCCTGGGAGTGCGTTCTGATTATAAAGATCAAATTCATTGTTTGTAAAACAGTAGCAAAAAATACACAGCACCCCCAAGACTATGGTCCTAAGTCACACTTTGGCCCTGGAATTTATCTCACTGCCATGACTTAAGGAGCTCTGGTAGCATAGTGCCTAAGGCACTTGACTGCTAACCAGAAGGCTGGCTGTTCAAACCCACCAGCCACTCCTCGGAAGGAAGATGGGGCAATCTACTTCCATAGTGATACCGCCTCGGAAACCCAAGGAGGGGTCACTATGAGTTGGTTCCGACTCGAAGGCACATAACAACAACAACAACAGCCATGACTTAACTCTCAGCCAAAAAATATGCCTACGAGCTAAACACTTGCACCAGAGAGATGTACTCCTTAGAACAATCAACCATGGGAGATCAGAAGGGCAGCATTTGCACAGGGAGAAATGCAGGGAGGCAGGAATGCATAGGCAAGAAGGACACAGGGAAAGGGTAACAACGGGGAGGAAGTGGGAGGTGAGATGTTACACTGTGGGGAATGTAAGCAGTATCACAAAACATTATGTGTGTATGAACTCTTGATTATAAAATGAACCTGCTCTGTAAAATTTCACCCAAATCACAATAAAAAGTTTAAAAAAAAAAAACTACACACACAAAAAATACACAGCAGTTGACAACAAATAACCTAAATGTAATTAACATCAATTAATCGATTATAAAGGTAGATGGAATTCAGAGAAGAATGATAACAGTAACAGTGGAAGTAATCAGGAAAAGCGTCATGGAAGAGATGGATTTCAGCTAGGCTTTGAAAAATCATTAGTTATATTGAGTAAAAGAACAATGTAAGTATAGGCCAGAGGCTGTACTGAATGTGGTATCAGGGTTACGAAGAGACTTGTTTTCAGGTCCCTGTTGGGTAGTTGTGGAAAATAAGATTGCTTTAATCATTTAGGTTTTAGTTCATAGTAAAGAGAGCCATATAGACTCACGAAACCCAACAAAAGCCAGAAGGTCTAATGAGGCAGAACAGGCAGCCACATCTGAAAAAGAACTACCTAAATTTTATTTGAAAAGATCATCAGTCAACCTATCAAAAACCTTTTGTGTGTATGTTTGTGTGTTTCATTTATCTACTGTCTTCTTTCTTTAGAAGGAGCTCTGGTGGCCCAGTGCCTAAGGCTTTGACTGCTAAACAGAGAGTGGGCAGTTCAAACCCCCAGCCACTCTGCAGAAGGAAGTTGGGGCAGTCAACTACTGTAAAGATTTAGTGCCTTGGAAACCCAATGGGGGTTGCTGTGAGTTGGAATTTACTCAGTAACAGTGGGTTTGGTTTTTTGGTTCTCTGGCTAGTAACCATGTAATATATTTGAAGGAAAGCCAGGGCTTCTTACATAGCACTTTTTATACATGAAGAAAAGGTTTCTTACAGAAAGGAAATTCTTTTTTTCTAGACCTTTTCCACAAAACATTAGTTTACCATTTCCATTTTTGTCATTTCTTTGCCTCTTACCAGCATTCCTTTTTACATGAAAGGACAGTTTTACCATCTCCTTTAACAAATGGAAGTGCCTTCTAAGAACTTTCATTATTTTTTGCCTTTCGCCTCCACTTTTTCATTCTTTGTCTTTCCAATTCTTGGATCATGTAACACTCATGTAGCTTCTCTTTATTCCCTTTCATTTATATTTTATATGATTTTAAAATTAAGCCATAGGCATATAGTGGTTAATAATCAAATTGGAGAGGATTGTCTGCAAATGGACATGAAGGAACTTTTTGAGGTAATGGAAATGTTTTCAAACTGGATTATGGTGATGGTTATGCAACTTTTAAAATTTACTGTAAATCATTGAATTATATATGTCAGTGGGTGAATTTGTGGTGTGTACAATGTACCCCAGTAATTCTGTTAAAAAACAATTCTGAATCAGACTGCCTGGATTGAATTATTTTCTGGCAGTGTAGTGCTGGACTTCAGTGCCATGACTATGGAAGGGGATAGTTATAGTTCTTGTTTAGTGAAATTCTTATAAGGCTTAAATTAATTAATATATGTAAAAGTCTCATTATAAATAAGTGCCTGGCACTTACTGGTAGTATAGTGGTTAAGGCATTTGGCTGCTAACCAAAAGGTTGGTGGTTCAAACCCACCAGCCGCTCCACGGGAAAAAGACGAGGTAATCTGCTTCCATAAAGATTTATAGACTTGGAAACCCAATGAAGGTCATTGTGATTTGGAATTGATTTGATGGCAGTGAGTTTAGTTTGGTTTTGGCACAAAGTAAGCATTTTATAAATGTTAATTGTTTTAGTACTACTCCTACTACCACTATTCCAAAAGCCCTGGTGGTGCAATGGTTAATTGCTAAGCTGCTAACCAAAACATTACCAGTCTGAATCCATCAGCCACTCCACAGGAGAAAGATCTGGCAGTCTGCTTAAATAAAGATTATAGACTTGGAAACCTTGTGGGGCAATTACATCTTGTCCTATAGGGTCACCAAGTCAGAGTTGACTTGATGGCAACGGGTTTGGTTTTATTAACTATTAGAACTACTGCCACTACTGCTATTGTTATAGCTTTATTCCTTGTCACTCCACCTATAGTAAGAGAGGATGACCGAATTTAAGATATTTACCAACTTCATTATATAATAACCGCATTCGTCCTGTTTTACCATGTTGATCATCATTCTACGTACCTTCACTGTATGATGTCTGCTAGTTGTTTTCCTACCTTTCTTTTTCTTGATTTATATGATCCTTTTTATACCATCATATCAGATGATTTTTTACTTGGAAGCTGAGCTCAGTCTTGGATCTTTTCCCTCTCACTCTTTCTAAGATTTACCCATTTCAGTTCAAACATTTACTGAGCAGCTGTTGTGTGACTACATTGGGCGCTATGAGAGAGCTATTGAAAAAAGGACATTATTCTAGCTCTCATGGAATTTATAACATGATGGTTTAGGCATTACCTTATTTTATAATAGCTATCAGAACCTTAAGTTGACTCTCAGTTCTTCCTTTCATTTTCATTTTATGTAACTTTAACACAAACATAAACCAAACCAAACCAAAGTCACTGCCATCTAGTTGGATCCAACTCATGGCGACCCCTCCCTGAGTTTCCAAGACAGTATCACTACAGATGTAGATTGCCGAGCCTTCTGGTTAGCAGTCAAATAAATGCCTTAGGCACTGTGCCACCAGAACTCCTAACACAAACATTACAAAAAAAGAAGAAGAAGAAGAAAAAAAACACTGCTGTTGAGTGGGATCGGACTCAGCTACCCCTCCTTGGTTTTCTGAGGCTGTGTCACTATGGAAGTAGATTGCCCAACCTTCTTTCTGAGGAGTGGCTGGTGGGTTTGAACCACTAGCCTTCTGGTTAGCAGTTAAATGCCTTAGGCACTATGCCATCAGAGCTCCCAACACAAACATAGTGAAAAGGTAATTCTTCATTTTTTCACTGAAACCTTTATTATTGCCATTGACTCTGGCCCTCATTTCTTACCTTTATGAATAAAATTTTCCCTTATTGCCTTGCTTTCTTTACTTTTCCATCTCAGATCTGTTAATTTCTAGATCTTTTTTCTCTACTTTATTTCTTTAAAGATTTCACTTCTTCCCTAACCCCACAACTGCTCTGGTCTATCTAGTCCTAAATTCTATTTAAAAAATTTTTGTTTTTGTTTCGTGCTTCAACCATGTCACCAGTTCTTTTCAGTCCATAACCCTCTAGATCCTCAGTACCTTTCATGTGCCTCCTGTTTGCCAGGCACTCGAAGAAAAAACAATTGGGGCCCAATAGCAATCTGGTTCTGCCTATATCATTATCCTGGTTTTTTGTTTCATATTCCATTTCCTCCCATTCTTATCAAGGGTAAAGTTCACCTTTTGTTTCCTGCTCGTACTTTTGCATTGCACTTTTTTTATTCATTCTTCTATTTCTTTACTCCTAGATTTAGTTCTCATATTTTATCTTCATACAACCTCCTCATTCATGTTCTTCAAAGTCCAGCTCTTATGGGAGACATATGCTATGAATATTGTTTCCTGAAACAGATCATCTCTTCACTTTTGATCTGAAAACAGCAATCCTCCATGGGGTCTTTCAACCTATAAACTCCTGACCACAAGAACTAAATCCTGTACATTCTTAATAGTGCTTTGTACTTTGTGAACACAACATTTCTCAGTAAAAAGCCATTGCCGTGCTCCCTTTGGCAGCATGTTTACTAAAATTGAAATGACAGACATGGCTGCTGCGCACGCATAATAGGCAAATTTGTGAAGCATTCCATATTAAAAAAAAAAAATCCATTGCCATCCAGTCAATTCCAACTGATAGAGACCCTACAGGGCAGAATAGAACTGCCCATAGGATTTCCAAGACTGTAGTCTTCATGGAAGCATAGTGCCGTATCTTTCTCCTGTGGAACAGCTTATGGTTTCAAACTACCTACCTTTTGGTTAGCAGCTGAGTTCTTTACCACTGTGCTACCAAGCCACCTTACAAATCTTAGTAAGCATCCAGTCATTCAGACTGAATTCTTAAAGGAGGAAAATAATGGACAATAAAACATTGAGAGAAGCATTTGTAATACAGTTTGGATGTTATTAATAATAAAATTATATCAGTATTAAAATACACAGTATATAAAATGAGGAAAAAAGTATTCATGGCATGTTAATAGTTGGCTGACAGTCTCCTATACTAACAAATTGTTTTATTTTCTTCATTTGCCTTCTGGTCCTTGTGTATGTTTATACCTGATTTTCAGATACTTACATTTTGGTAGATGTAGATACAATTTTGGGATATCCAAACAGATCACTAATTGCTATTGTATCATGAACTATCAGTTTGATAAAGAGCTACTATTTGTAAGTTGAAGTTTTAATAACCAAATTCACTGCTGTCCAGTCAATTTGATTCATAGTGACGACTCCTTGGGTTTCCGAGGCGGTATTACTATGGAAGTAGATTGCCCTATCTTCCTTTCGAGGGGTGGCTGGTGGGGTTGAACCACCAGCCTTCTAATTAGCAGTCAAATGCCTTAAGCACTATGCCACCAGAGCTCCCCTGAAGTTTTAATAACATTTTTATTATTTGAAAACTTTGCATTCTGGACAAAGATTACTGAGTATTTTGATGGATAAGTCAGGCTGAGATCTGCTATTAGTTTCAACTCTTCTCCTTTTACTAACTTTTATAATTTCTCTAGAGAAATCTCTCTGGGCATCAATTTCATTGTCTTTGAAATATACTACTTAGGGTTAGCTAAATAACAGATTGGTTCATAAAATAAAAAATATTACCAAAGAGTACTATACACCTTAAAAAAAGTCATCTGTTTGACACCATATAGAGGACAGGGAAGCCAGATTACTGGAAATGAAACATCTGGAATGGAATTAATGAAAATGTTGACACGTGGTGAGAAATGTAACCAGGTAACAGAACAATTTGTGACATTATTAGGAATTGTTACATGGGAACCTAATGCTGTGTAAGATTTTACCAAAAACACAATAAAATATTATTAAATATGTTTCAACTAACATATTTCAGTTAGCCATGTTTTGCATCATTTGAGGTCAAATAAAAATTTGGTAGTTTCTCAGAAAGAAAACTAAAGAGAAGCAGAATTACTGACTTGAATAAGCAAAACTTTTCTGTGCTTTCAGTTACTTCCAGAATTTTAGCATATGAACCACTGATTCTTTGCCTTATTTAGCAATAAAAGACACTTCTTTGTACTTTGTTTCTTTTGATGTTTTTCTCCTCTCCACCAGATACAGCAGCAGCCAGAACCCACAGTTCACATTGATGCATTCCTTTATGATGAAGACTTTATTGATTCATTATGTGAAGAAGGAAAAATGAGCAGAAACTACTGCATGACATGTGGCTCACACCAGACAGCACCTTTAGGTAGGTACTCAAGTATGCAAACCTGACAATTGTAAATGTATTCTTACTTACATGTTTGTTGTTGTTGTTATATGCCGTTGAGTCGAACCTGACTCATAGTGACACCTCCTTGGGTTTCCAAGGCAGTATCGCTACGGAAGTAGATTGCCCAACCTTCTCATTCAATTTTTTTTTTTTTTAAAGCAAAAATCCAGCAAACAACATAAAAAAAATCACTGCCATCAAGTCGATTCTAACTCATAGCGACCCTGTAGGACAGAGTAGAACTGCCCCAAAGGGTTTCCAAGGCTGTAAATCTTTACAGAAGCAGACTGCCTCATCTTTCTTCCACAGAGCAGCTGGTGGGTTTGAACCACTGACCACCCCTTGCTAAATATAGTGAGATTAAATAGAAATATTGTCTAGGGAAGGTAATGTCTCTTGGGACATTGGAGGGAGTGGTGCCTGCTTTTCACATCCAGAAACTGTTTAATCAGACATGACTTTTCAGGTCCAGAAACTTAGCAGAGATGAGTAAATACAGGGTAACTAACTACACTTTCCTAACTAAGAGACTGATGTATAAACCATAATGTGGATTTACTTACAATGTGAAATATAACTGCCAAGAAGGCTGAAACATTCTCCATATAAAAACATCTACTTGATAAGTCAGATGCTATCAGATATGGTTGGGTGAGCATGAAATTAGAGGACAGAGATAGATGATCTTAACAAAGAGTTTATGTAGGTCATGGTCCATAAGACCATAAGAGAGAAAAACTGGTGACAGAAAATTTCCCATGTCTCCTGCCCCTCAGATACAGCACCTGTGTCTACAACAGGAAACTAGACTTGAGTCCATGCTGCTAATATGTAAACTCTTCTGTCAACACATTCTTTGTTCAAACCAGATATGACTGTCTAGGCTGTTGCTTTAGACTTGCTATTTCCATCTCTCTGCTTACTTAGAAAGGAGCTCTGGTGGAACAGTGGTTAAAGCATTCAGTTGCTAACCAAAAGGTCAGTGGTTCAAACCCAACAGCTGCTCTGTGGGAGAAAGATGAGTCAGCCTGCTTCCATAAAGATTTACAGTCTCGGTAACCCCATGGGGCAGTTCTACTCTGCCATGTAGGGTTGCTATGAGTTGGAATCAATGGCAATGGGTTTGGTTTGGTTTTTTGGCTCACTTAAATTTAGAGTTACTGCTTGAGATGGGCTACCCATTCAGGTAAGCAATCTTGCCTTTACATTACTGGTCTTAAATGTCATTCTCAAAGGTTAAATACTACCAAATTTGGGGATATATTGCTATCATTTCATGAACTAATAGTGCCAACATTATCATTTGAAATTAAAGTTTCCTGATTTACTGGTTTGAGATTTTATTATTAGAAAATACATATGATTTACACTTGAAGTAGTTAAAATTCACAAAACAGAAAAGGACTTGGACAAGAATAACAGAGGGAAAACTAAAAAGTTAATTATAACAATGACACCATACCAGACATATCTGACTTTATAGAAAACTCACATGTAACAAATAAAACTTCAAAGATTAAGATGTATCTTCCCATAAAAATAAGATTGTAAACAGTGACTGGTTACCCAGACCAGGCCAGGTAACTATAATGAATCTAAACAGCTCTCACCATGTGGGACTTTTCCTCCTCATGTGACCAGGGGCTTATCTAACTACAAGATAGTAATGGTGACTCTGTGGCCCAGGACAGAAGCACTGTGTGGCAATGGGCTAAGTGAGGATGAGGATTCTAGAGAGATGAGGACTATGATGGTCAAAGCCTGCCTCTCAAGAGTTATTTCTGAGGCCTAGTCACACCCTTTATTCTTTTTCAAGGGACTGGCCTATCTACTTTTGTTTCTTTGCCACCATCATCAGTTATGACTAAGATTTCTCCCCTTCCTGACCATTATATTGTGTAAAACATACTATAGAAAGAGTTCAGGTTACCTCCCTATCAGAGGTATCAGGGACTCAGGCTGTCCCACATATTTGATCCCTGCAAAAAGGACAAAGAGGTGGTATTATCTGACGTCCTCTAACTTCACAAGAGGGAAACAGAATCACCATCAGCAGCCCAAGGCTTATTCCTATGAGGCCAGATATGCTCCTCTACCCTTTTTACCAGCTCTGACACCAACCATCCCTCTCGTGGCATTCACCACTTCTCTGCTGATGCAGTGAGATTCCCCATTTCTTCCTCTTGGAGGGCTCGTTTTAAGCCTAGCAGAATGACAAAACTAACCAATCCCCATATTAGTGTTCCACATACCTTATATGCATGGTCCCACCCAGTAATCTGGTAGGAGTCACAAAGACCATGGCCAGAAAAGCCATACCAAGTAATTCACTGCACCACAATCACAGAAACTGGGGTAAGAAGATGAACTAGGAGGCTAGAAGTGGCAATTAAACTAAGGGAAGTAAGAACAATTTATGAGAGTATCTTAATCTTCTTTCATACCAGCCCTCTCCTGTACTCCAGAGCACATTCTCGGTTGGTCAGGGCTGCCAGTGCACAACTCCATTTAATAACCTACAGTCTATGCAGCAGTACATGGTGATGCAGAGGTTGGCTCTGGAGTAAGTTGAGAAAGTCAGCTGGTATGGCAGTTAGGAAGCAGTTCCACAGAGCAGCAGGTCGTAGTGAGAAGAAGGAAAAAACCAAAAACATCTCAAGCGGCAGCAAAAAGGAATAGAGAAGGTTAGAGGTAGAAACAGACATCTGGATAGCTGATCCGTAACTCAAAGCCAAACCCACTGCCATCAAGTCAATTCCAACTCATACCAGCCAGCCCTATAGGACAGAGTAGAAGTGTCTCATAGGGATTCCAAGAGTATACATCTTTATGAAAGCAGAGTTCCTCATCTTTCTCCTGCAGCTGGTGGCTTCAAAGCACTGACCTTTTGGTTAGCAGCTGAACACTTTAAGCACTGTACCATCTGGAGGACTTTTAAATGTCAGAGATTTATTATTTGTTCTTCTCTAATACAGCTCAGAGTGGATAGATAGGAAATTATTATATTAATTTTTTTCTAAATAACTTATGGATGGCTGTCATTGATTAAGAAAAAAAACATGGAATTTACTTTGTAAATATAGGTGAAAGAATGAAAAATACAGAACGGAATTTTTAGTACCCAAGCAAACCTTGATGTTCACTCTGTTTTGATTCTCCAGGATTTATTTCTCATTCCTTCTCCCTCATGGAATTGAAGTTCATTTACCATCACGTACTCCCTGATCTGTCAGGAAAGATCTTGGTTGATGTTGGCTCCAGGCTCGGCACAGTCCTTTATGGGGTAAAGTCCAGCTTGAGAACATATTCGATATTTGTAAAATACTTTCTTCTGCTAGCAACAGCTTTGCCTGCCACCATCCAAGGTGATAGGTTGGCTTTATTGATTAGAGTAACAGAATAAAAAGGTTAAAATAGTTTAGCCTAGTCAGGCACTTAAGTTCTTTTTAATGGTAATTGAATTTGGTCTTTCAAAGACTAGCTGGCTAATTTCTTTTACTAGTTTATCTCTGTAACACCAATGAAGAAATATCAACAAAGCAGAAGCATGTGACCCTCCCTAACACTTTGCTGTTTTATTTCTACAGCCCTTCTAACCTCTCTCCTTTGTACTACTACAGTAAGTGGCTTATGCTAAGCTTTGATAAGAGAAAGCACCTATAAAACTACAAATATAGTTGACCTAGAAATCACTGTATTGTTGTTGTTGTTGTTGTTGTTGTTATGTGCCCTCGAGTCCACCCCGACTCATAGCAACCTCTCCTTGGGTTTCCGAGGCAGTATCACTACGGAAGTAGGATTGCCCAACCTTCCTTCCGAGGAGTGGCTGGTGGGTTTGAACCGCCAGCCTTCTGGTTAGCAGTGAAGTGCTTTAGCCACTATGCTACCAGAGCTCCCAGAAATCACTGTATAGTCATAAGCAAGTCACTTAAAGTCTCTGGGCCTTGATTTCCTCACTTGTAAAATAGCAAAGTAAATGGTATCCAAGGACACATCTTGCTCCAATTTTCTGTTATCAAAAGTTTGAATGGAGATGTTTCTGAAACATCACTTCAGTGTGGATTGGTTGGTTGGTTTCATTCAAATCATCAACATTTCTAACGTTCTTAAATGGTTTTATCAAAAAACTAAAATGTGGTTTCTGGTTATCATTAGCAGACATGTTAAAACATGTGGCCAGCAGCAGTAGAGGCTCATGCCAGAAGCAGGCACTGTCAGTTCCCAGCATCATTGCCTGCTCTAAATAGAAGCAGTTAACTCCTTAATGCTTAATGTATTTTTCATAGTTAAAACTTTTATTTCTATAACTAGGAAATATAGCCATAATAGAAAATACACAGTCTCTCAGATGATTTTTGTTTAAAGAACATTAGAGATGATGGTAGTTTACTATGTTTTGTCGACTGTTGTCCCTTTTCTGATTTTGGTTAGAAAAGAGTAAAGCTGAAATCACTGTGGCTATTCTGGTACGATGGCAGCACTGATAAATTTGAATATATTGTCATCTTCTATATATTAAGTAACTAATTGAGTCAAAAATTTTTTAATACCTACACATGCACTGTTAAATGTATTTTAAAAATCCATGACTAGCAACTACATATTTGGTTTTCACATGGGTATAAGTTGATCTAAATTCTTTAGGAAATGATTTGACCTTTTATTTCCTTCCAAATTATTATTTTGTTATTGTAACCAGAAGTAGATAAATGATATATATAATCAATTCTTGATTATCCTTGTTAACTGATTAGTTGATTATCTTTGACAGATTTCAGGACACCAGGCTGACTTCCCTTCCCACCCAGACTCTGTATGATTTTCATTCTATTTCCCACAGGGAGCTCTGGTAGCGTAGTGCCTAAGGCACTTGACTGCTAATCAGAAGGCTGGCAGTTCAAATCCACCAGCCACTCCTTGGAAGGAAGGTTGGGCAATCTACTTCCATAGTGATACCACCTTGGCAACCCAAGGAGGGGTTGCTATGAGTCAGGTCAGACTCCATGTCATATAACAACAACAACATTCCGTTCAAATTAATAAATTTCTTTCTTCTTTCCTGCTGACGTGACTTCCCAAGAAATTACAAAAAAAGAATCTATACGTGATGAGTTTTCTCATTTTTAACTTTGTTGAATGAATAGTTTTACCAGGAAAAATAAGAAACCAGTCTTTAAAAATGTAACTACTCTTAAACAAAAGAAATTAATAAACTGTAATCAAGGCCTTAATCAGTAAAAGTTTGTTCAGTTCTTGAAGGAATAAGTTTTATAGACTCTATAAGATGATCTTTAACTTTCATTTTATTTTTCTTTATGGAGTTACATTTTTAAAAGTTGAACTTTTTAAATTTCAAGTAGAAATGAACTCAGCAATTTAAAGTTAATTAATTTGCATCATAATGTATCTTCATATTTTAGGGTTATCTTTATAGTTCAGCTTTGCAGCTATATGGTGTAGAAATGAATGAAGACTTTTGCCAGCTGCAGGAAATGGTTATAAAAAAATACCAGTTCACCGATAGAATAAAGGTATGCCCATAAACATATGGTCTATTATATGGCATCATTTAGCCAAATCTCTTCTGCATTGGAGTTAAAATCTTTTCTAATATATTCTTGGTTAGTGTTGTGTACAAACAGATTGAGTTCACTAAGTGCTTTAAAACATTAATAAACATGAATTATTATAATTATATCCCACTCACATAGCTCTTTCTCCCTAATTTTGTTAGAAAGTAGATTTTTTTATTCTGAATTCTTCCTGTCAGTTCTAGTTTTGGTAGCGAAATGGGATAACATTTTTTTTTTTTTTTTTACTGCTAAAGTGTTTATTTGACTTTTTTTTTTTTTTTTTAATTGTGATTTAGGTGA
>NW_006921638.1:5706542-5710463 GCF_000298275.1 Orycteropus afer afer | reverse complement strand
TATACCCATGTTTGCTTTCACTGACAACTCAGTACTGTATATGCAAAAGGGTTCATATTTGTTGTCTGTACTGCCCATGTAACTCTTGGATAACATTTTTGAATCTACATGTTTGTAAGAAATGTTTTAATTAAATTTCATATGTTGAAAGTAACAAAAGATTTAATCCATGCTCAGTTTTTTATCTTCTTTTTCTGAGCTTTCCGGAAGAATTTGTAAATGCCGCCAAACAGTAATTCATGGGGGAATGATACCCTGGGGTAGGCTACCCCAGAGTTTTCTCTTTCCCTAAATTTAAGGGAAAATTTTTTGAAAAATAAGAAAAGAAGGTAATTTGTGGAAGGTTTTCGGGGGGGGGGCGGGCGGGCAATGGAGTAATCCTTACTGTTTCACTAACTAATGCTTCTAATGGCAATCCAGAGAAAGACGTAAGTATCTAAAAAAAGCTTCTTTTATACTATCCTATGACTATTGGCAACTTTAATAATTTCTTTCTTGAAGCTATAGACAAGCATTGGGTTTAGGCCCTAAGATCAACAGATAGGGATTCTAGGATTCCTTTTTTTTTAAAAAAAAAAAAAGATATATTTAACAAACCTTGGTGGGAATAGTTGTTCTCATTGCTGATTAGTAAATTGAGGCTTTGAAGGTGTAAATTATTTGCAGAAGTTTGCAGAGCTTTTAAGAAAAGTAGAAAGGAGATGGAATTGCAGGCCTTTGCACTGCTGTATATTTTTCTCAAAGCACCATGTTGCTCCCATACCCATTCTTGTATATCTCTTTGTTGAGCCTCCTCATTATCCTCATGGATCATCTCTTTTTCTTTTGTTTTTAATTATAACAAAAATAATCCCCAGTATTTTATAGTGTTTGTTTACTTTTCCCTTCACCCAAATTAATGTGTCTACCATCTAGTTAGTGGTTTGAACTCCCTTCCTCACTCACCCCTGCTAACCATCAAAGTACTGATACATTTTTCTTATCCAGCAAAAGAATAGAGGTTTGTGAAACTCTTTTCTTGACTTTTTGCAATAGTAGTCTCATACGTTATTTGTCCTTTTGTAATTGACATTTCACTCAGCCTAATGGCCTCTAAGTTCATCAGTATTATGAGATGTTATACAGATTCATCATTTTTGCATAGTATTTCTTAGGATTCTTTTTAATGCTGCCTGTTGAAGGGTATCTAACCTTGCAGTCTCATTCTTTGCTTTTGTGTTGTTAAGTCTTTATTGTTAACATAGTTTTCCTAAGAAGTCTAGGAATCTCTGATTATCTAATTGAAGTTCTAAGCATCTGAGTCAAGATTGTTGACAGTGAGCTTCACTGTTGAATGGTCTTATTTGGCTGATTCTTTACAGTAGTTCAGGAGTATCCAGTGTAATATCTTTAGTTCTTTCCTCCTGGGCTGCTCTGATTGCCCAGAAGAAACCATTCCAATCTCCTAATGGGATGGCTAGCAACTACATGAGAGCCAAGTAGCAGAGGAAGAAAGTTGAGGAGGTAGAGGGTTCTCAGTATGCAGTGTGCATATATATCCTTAATTCCCTGTTTTCAGTATATTACCCTTTCCTTCAACTAGGACTGGAAGCCCCTGGTCCAGAGACCTTCTGTTTTACCCTGTTGCTAAAGGGGCAGGGAAGCCACATCTTCTGACTTCCTCTAACCCCACAAGAGGAAGACAGAATCACCATCAGTAAGCCCAAGGCCTATTCCTGTGAGGCCAGTCATGCTGCCTTCCTCCAGCCCTTTCATCAACCCTGACACAAATCATTCCTCCCACAGCACCAACCACCTTTCTGCTGGGTTTGATAATTCGCTGCAGTGGCCACACAGAACTCACAAATTATGGGGCTTTTTAGGGAAGCACCAGGCTACAATTCAAGTTCAGGAACAACGCTCAGTCTTCCTCAGCCCACCGTCTCTCAGCCAACAGTCTCTCTCAGTCTCTCTTCCAGCAGTGCGTGTCTCTCAGTGTCTCTCTCCCAGCAGCATGTGTCTCTCGGCATCTCTTTCTCAGCAGCATGTGTCTCTCAGGAGCATATTTCTCTCAGCAGCACATCTTTCCCAGTCAGCATTCAGAGAGACTTCTTCTGCCTCTGGGAGGCTCATTTTGAGCCTGGCAGAGTGGCCAAACTAACCAATAATAACATCAGAATTTTAAGCACCTGAGAGAGAGCAAACTTCCCAGAACATTGTTTAGTGCCACTCAACAGAAATACCCCAGGTGGATAACTTTAATAATCAGGAGCTTCTCAGTCACTCACAGCAAATTCTACCATGGAGTTTATAAAGACTTATGACTAGAAAAGCCATACCAGGTAATTTACTATACTGTACCTCAGAGAATAAACCTCTATTCTTTTGCTAGGTAAAAAAAAAGGTATATAGAGATCTGCCTCCTTCTTAAACTGACTTTGAACCAGTTCTTGTTTTAGCAGTTCTCCATACCCCTTCCCCCAGAGATATTTAGAACCACAAATTATGAGCCTTTTGGAAATTATGTAGTTTAAATTAAGGAGCTCTAGTAGTGTAATGGGGAGCTCTGGTAGCATAGTGGCTAAGACACTTGCCTGCTTGCCTGCTAACCAGACGGCTGGCGGTTCAAACCCACCAGCCACTCCTCGGAAGGAAGGTTGGGCAATCCCACTTCCGTACTGATACTGCCTCGGAAACCCAAGGAGGGGTCGCTATGAGTCGGGTTTGACTCGATGGCAAACAACAACAACAAGTAGTGTAATGAATAAGACATTTGACTGCTAACCAGAAGGTCAGCAGTTCAAACCCACCAGCTGCTCAGCAGGAGGAAGATGAGGCAATCTACTTCTATAAAGATTTACAGCGTTGGAAACCCAATGGGGGTCACCATGAGTCCGAATCGACTTGATGGCAGTGGGTTTTTTCATTAGTATAAATTAGGTTTGCATCTCAGCTTTCCATATTTTTATCTTAGAAATCTGTTTTCTTAGATCCCCTAAATTCTTTACTACTTCCTCTTTTTTTCTAACTTAAAATGTTTATATCTGTTTTCTTCTGTTCTTCTCATCCTTGTAGACTTATACCTTCTTTTTAAAAACTCCTATTACCTTATTCCCTGTTATTTATTCCTTCGATGCCACTTCTGTAGTTATTAGCATAGTTATTTCATCACTTTACTAGATTATAATGTATTTGAGATTAGGTCTTGTATCAACATTCATAGTGATATATCTCCTTGCATAGTATCTGCACATAGAAGGTGCCCATTAAATATTGGTTACATTGATTTGGTTGCCTTGTGGACTCTGCACTGTTACCATTCAAGAATTTGCCCCAGAACTCTTCCCTAGTTTTTTTATCTAGGACCTCCAAAGCACCTCTGTTGGCTGACATAATGAATTGATCTAAAGCAAAAAAACCAAACTCACTGCCATCAAGTCAATTCCAACTCGTAGTGACTCCCATAGGGTTTCCAAGGCTGTAAATCTTTATAGAAGTAGACTGCCTTATCTTTCTCCACCAGAGAGGCTGGTGGGTTCAAACCTCTGACCTTTTGTTAGCCACTGCACCACCAGAACTCCTTAATGAATTGTTCTACCTGATTATTTTTTATACAGTGTATGTAGTGATGGGGAGAGAAGAGTACATAGAAATGGGAAAGAAAAGAGGGGGAACTGTGTGAGAACTAAGGTATATCAGTAGGTTAATTTACATACCAATTTTTTATCTAACTGGATGCTTAGAAAGTTAAAGTAATTAACTGATGTTTTTTCTGTATATTGGGGTATTCTTTGTATTGCTGTTTTAGAGACTATGTTGTTGTTGTTGTTGTTATGTGCCGTCGAGTCGAACCCAACTCATAGCGACCCCTCCTTGGGTTTCCGAGGCAGTATCACTACAGAAGTAGATTGCCCCATCTTCCTTCCGAGGAGTGGCTGGTGG
>NW_006921638.1:5687373-5705692 GCF_000298275.1 Orycteropus afer afer | reverse complement strand
AGCATAGTGCCTAAGGCACTTGACTGCTAACCAGAAGGCTGGCGGTTCAAACCCACCAGCCACTCCTCGGAAGGAAGATGGGGCAATCTACTTCTATAGTGATGCTGCCTTGAAAACCCAAGGAGGGGTTGCTATGAGTCGGGTCCGACTCAACGGCCATAAGAACAACAACAACAACAACATGGGTTTTATTTTATTTTGTTCTGTTTTTGAAGTTTTAAGTATCTCCTATAGGCAGTAGTATTAAATATACTGTTCTTTCTTCATTTTTAAGAAGTGTTAACTTCTCATATTGCCTTATTGACATCAGTGAACCAATAGATATTTCCTATGTGATTGCGTGGTATAGTGCCCTTGTTCTCTTATGTGAACTCATTCTTCTTTAGGTGCTTCATGCAGACATCTGTACCCAGGGTTCACTTCTGCAAAATGCTGATGTTGTTATCATGAATAATGTCTTCGAATATTTTCTTAATGAGGCAGAACAGGCCAGGTATGTTATTTATTCAAGGAAGAAACTTGTTATTGTTAAAATATATCCAGCAAGGTATGAAAAAGGATTGGTACAGTAGAAATGTTTTTGTATTAAACTTTTTAAAAATGACCTCAACTGTGAGATTACATTAGCAAGGAAATGTGTTATATACTAAACAAATATAAAAACGAAGTTTGGTTGTCCAACTTTGTAAAATATTACATCTAAATTGGGGCAGAAATTAAATGGTTTTGTGATCTAAGCATTTGCTTAGCAGTCAGGGATAAATAAGATACCAATGCCCAGTGGGCCTTTATACTTCTTTTCTGCCTCAGTTTTCTTTTCTATAAAATAACATGACATATTGCTATCCTATCACAAAATGATGGGTATTAACTAATGCCTGTAAATAAATGGAAAACAGGATATAAGGTTATCTTGGAAAACAGTATTAAAAATTATTGAACTTTAAAAATATTCTTGAGATATTGATAATAGGTTATTGGAAATTGTTCCACTATTCAAGTAGTGGAAAAACTGGCAAATGTATGATCATTTTTCTGACTTCCCTGCACAATTTAATGCTTTGTGGCCCATCAGGATCTATTTAAAAAAAAAAACAAAAGACACCAAATTCACTGCCGTCAAGTTGAATCTGACTCATAGCGACCCCTCCTTGGGTTTCTGAGACAGTATCACTAGGGAAGTAGATTGCCCAACCTTCCTTCCAAGGAGTGGCTGGTGGGTTTGAAGTGCCAGCCTTCTGGTTAGCAGTCAGTCAAGTGCCATTGGCATTATGCCACCAGAGCTCCTTCAGGATCTATAGGTTCCTTTAATTAGAACATTCCTTTAGACTGTTGACTTAGGTGCTGATTTTCTGGCCTAAAATTCGGATTGCTGATTTCTTACATCTCCTGGTGGCATGTATGTACTCCAGATGCAGGAAAGCTCCTTCTCATATGTGTGAAAGGGAATACACTAATATATTTGGATTAGTGCCTCAGTAAGGCTTCTATTACAGAAAATTAAAAATACATGTAATTATATACCATAACAGTTAATACACTGAATGGAATCCTGAATACTTAAACCTTTATTCTGTCACCTCCCTCACCTTCTACATTCTTTGTCACACAAAGCACACACACTCACACACCCATTAGTACTAGATTAAGGTCACTATGAAATTAACAATTTAAATAGTTTAAAAATAAACTAGCTCAACAGGAAACTAATGAAACTAATTACATAATCAAAGCTCAAGCAGAATGGGATGATGTCTTTTAGTTAAAGACTAAAGACCAACAGCACAGCATGAGCAAAGTTGTTTTTAGTCATTGTGCCCTCTTTAAGCATAATTTCTAGTGGACAAAGTATGATTAGCCTTTTGCTTTTTTAAATTAATGACAGGGAGCCAAAACACTACATAAGTGTTAGAGAATGAAGTATTATTGGGTTTATATTACATAAAAAGTTGAAAAATACCTTAAACTTTTGGGAGATTCATTATAGAAAGATTAGAAAGCTGAAGAATGATGAAAGCAATTGGTGAACTTGATACTGGAATTACTGGATGTTTGGTTTGTTTTTAACAAACTTTCCTGGCACATCATACACAAACTACTTGATTCACTCAATAGTTATTAGGCTCTTATGTTAGTTCATTCAATTCTTCTACATTAATCTAGTGCAATGAATTCTAGATATAAATGGGTTATAACCTCTCATTGTTAATTTATCATCTTCATTATGAATAACAAAATGCAGGAGTATTTTTAGAAGTCATAGTAAGGCATTCTAAGATGAAATCATTCTGATTTATTCTTTACCTATATTACTTCTGTACTGCAAAAAGAATAGATGGCATAGCATTTAATCTCCAGAAATTTGTAATCTAAATCAGAATCTCAGGACAAGAGGAAAGAAATACCTGTTGGAGTTGCATATAAGAGAAAACTTTAATACATTTGTAATAAGAAAATGTGTATTCAGAAAGGCTCAGGCTTCAGAATAAATTGGATACCATTACAGGGTAATATCCCAGATTTGTAGAGCAATTTTTAGTTTAAAGATGTTTCTGTGTAGTTTTTAAGTAGGTAAAACACATACATCTGCTATAGTGACAGCAAGTGCCATACTCAACCATGTGATGTACTCTGCTTCTTTCTTACTAAGTAAACTTTAAAATATGTCATTTTTAGGAATTACATCAAAATAACAAATAGCCCTAACCCATACAGTGACATTTCTTATCAAACACTGCCACATGATTTTAAATCTAACATGAGAAAAAGAACATCTCTATCATTTTACCTAGTAAACTTCAAAATTTACTAACCCTAATAGGTATTTCGATAACTAAAATAAGCACAAATGATACTTCTGCCCACTAGAACGGATATACACCTGTGCTTTGCTTGACCATTCATCCTCAAACCAAACTCACTGCCGTCGAGTTAGTTCTGACTCATAGCAACCCCTCCTGGGGTTTCTGAGGTGGTATTTCTATGGAAGTAGATAGCCCAGTCTTTCTTCTGAAGCGTGGCTGGTGGGTTTGAACTGCCAACCTTCTGGTTAGCAGTCAGATGCCTTAGGCACTATGCCACCAGAGCGCCTTTCCTCCTCAGTAGTGTGGTTTAACATCAAGACTGGTACAGTATAGAAATCCAGTTTATGTCTACACTAAAAGTTAAACATTTGGCCACACAAACACTGCCTTCTGACACACATATGCACACATTATACCATCTTTCTTTGAAGCTGGCTTCTCAAATGCCATGTTCTACCAGAAGTCCTTCCACTGAATATTACTGGCAGCCAAATAAAGTTTGATTTTACTCTTGATGTTTTTTTCCCCCAGATGTTTTACAGGAATTTATTAAAATTATTAAGAGTTGTTTAATCTTACCTTCCATGAACATCCATCCAGCTGTCTTTCAAGAGGAAGCTGCATGGTTGGCTGTCTTGATGTTAATTTTAAAAATCTAATATATGTGCCTAAGGCATTTGACTACTAACCGGAAGGCTTGCAGTTCAAACCCACCAGCCACTCCTCGGAAGGAAGATGGGGCAATCTACTTCCATAGTGATACTGCCTCGGAAACTCAAGGAGGGATCACTATGAGTCAGTGAGTTTGGTTTAGTTTTTAATCTATGTAAAACAAGTGGCCATGACTGATGGCAACCCCATGTGTATCAGAATAGAACTATGCTCCATAGGGATTTCAGTGGCTGATTTTTCAGATCACCATGCCTTTCTTCTGAGGTGCCTCTAAGTGGACTTGAACTTTCAGCCTTTCAGCTCAGTACATTAACTGTTTGCGTCACCCAAGAACTCCTGTTCTACATTATTATGCCCTTGTTGTCAGCCCTTGCTTGGTTTTTAGCTTCTATGGTCTGTCTTTCTCCATGGTTCTTCTGTACCTCCACCCCTAGCAGTCCCAGCCCTATCCCTGTCTGTAGAACCTGACACAATTCATAAGGGATTTAAGGGCCATGAGCTGCTGAGCCTTGTGGATAACAACCGAACATTGTCCAGTATAGGTTGGAAGGTACTCAAAGTATGACTGAGGGAGAGTTGCCTCCTCAGAGTAGAGAACCTTGGTGACATGGATGGAGTAAAGCCATCAACACCTTCATTTGTTGATCTGACATGACTCAAATTGAGAAATCACAGCTGTAAACATCTATTAGTAATTGGAATGTGGTGAAGCAAGAATAATTAGAAGTCATCAAAAATGAAATGGAACTCTTGAAGAGCAATATCTTAGGTATTAGTCAGCTGTAGTGATCTGGTATTGGGCATTGTGAATTTGACAATCATATGGTCTACGATGCCAGGGGTGACAAATTGAAGTGTAATAACATTACATTTATCATTAAAGAGAACATTTCAAGACCTGTCCTGAAACAATCCAATTGGTTAATATCCATATACTTGTAAAGGAGACCAGTTAATACAATTGCTGTTCAAATTTATGCACCAACTGCCACAGTCTGAAATTGATGAAGCATTCAGTGAAGATGCTTTAATGTTTTCTAGTAATTATAATAAGAAAGGAAGATGGGGCAATCTACTTCCATATTGATACTGCCTCAGAAACCCAAGGGGGGATCACTATGAGTCAGGTCCAACTCGACGGCACATAACAACAACTACAACAAATAATATGAAAGTTGGGAACAAGAAGGGTCAGTAGTTGAAAAATACAGCCTTGGTGATAGAAATGACACTGGGGATTACATGATAGAATTCTGTAAAATCAATGACTTATTCATCAGAAATACCTTTTTTCAACAACGCCGTCGACAGCTATACTATATGGATTACATAGGTTTGTTAAATCTACAATATCTCTGGAAAAAGGCGACGGAGAAGCTCTGTATCATAGTCAAGACAAAGCCAGGGGCCAACTGCTGAACAAACTATTAATCACTCATATGCAAATTCAAATTAAAGCTGAAGAAAATTAAAGCATTCCACCAGAATTTAGAGACCATCTCAAGAATAGATTTGATGCACTAAACACTAATGACTAAAGACAAGAAGAGCTGTGGAAAGACATCAAACATGAAGAAAGTGAAAGGTCATTAAAAAGGAAAGACTAAAATGGATATCAGAATAGACACTGAAACTTGCTCTTAGTGCAGAGTAGCTGGAGTGAATGGAAGAAATGAAATGAAAGAGCTGAACAGAAGATTCCAACGTATTATAATTAAAACAATGTTAAAGTAAAGGTGCAAAGACCTGGAGTTAGAAAACCCAGAAGGAAGAACATGATCAGCATTTCTTAAGCTAAAAAAAAACTGAAGAGAAAATTCAAGCAATGCTGAAGGATTCTATGAGCAAAAAATTGAATGACATGGAAGCACCAAAAGAAGATGGAAGGAATACACAGTGTCACCTTACCAAAAAGAATTGGTCAGTATTCAGGCATTTCAGGAAGTAGCATATGATCAGGAACCCCTGGTGCTGAAGGAAGACGTTCAAACTGCACCAAAGGTATTGACACAAAACAATCCTCCAGGAATTGACAGAGTACCAATTCAGATGCTTCAACAAAGAAATTAAGTTCTGGAAGTACTTACTTGTCTATATAAAGACATTTGGAAGATAGCTATATGCCAGCCAACTGGAAGAGATCCACAATTGTGCACATTCCAAAGAAAGGCAATCACATGGAATGCAGAAATTATTGAACAACCTCATTAATATCACATGCTAGCAAAAATATGCTGAAGATAATTCAAAATGGATTGCAGACATACATCAGCAGGGAACTTGCAGAAGTTCAAGCTGGATTCAGAAAAGGATGTGAAACAAGATATCGCTGATGTGAAGTTGATCCTAGCTGAAAGCACTGAATACCAGAAAGCTGTTTACTTGTGTTTTGCTGACTCTGCAAAGACATTTGACTATGTAGATAATAACGCATTGTGATGGTTAAGGTTATATTTCAGCTTGGCTGGGCAGCTGGATGTAGTTATTCCCCATGATGAGACTGGTAATCAGCCCCATGGTGGAATCTACTGGAGAAGCTGAGTAGCTGACTTAAGGTTGTGGCCTGCTTCCAATATATAAGGAGAAGTTTTGAGAAAGGTCTCTGCAGCTTTTTGGCACACTTGGACCCTGCACGTAGCCGAGTGTTCATTTAGCAGCCTGCCGTGTTTCCTGCCGATCTTTGGGCTGTCCCTGGACTTGAACTAGTGGTCTGCCATGTTGTTTAGTAATATTGGAACTGTGCCATTTTATTTGTTGACCTTGGGCTTGTCAGCCTCAGCAGCCAGCAGCTGCATGATTAAAGAGATACCTCTAGCTCCACTGGGTCAGGAGCAAGAGGCAGAACTGAAGCCCAAGGTTGAGGTGCTTTCACCTAGTTCCTAGAGCTTGGCACTTTAAACTCAGACTTCTAGTGTCCCAAACTGTAAAAGAATAAACTATTTGTTAAAGCCACCCATTTGTGCTATTTTCTGTTAGAGTAGCACGAAGTAACCGAACACACATCATGGATAACATGAAGAATGGCAATTCCAGAACACTTCATTGTGTTCATGTGGAATCTTTACATAGATCAAGAAGCAGTCTTTTGAACAGAGCAAGGAGATACTGTGTGGTTCAAAATTGAAAAATGTGTGTGGCAGGGTTGTATTCTTTCCCTTTACTTACTCAATTTTTATGCTGAACAAATAATCTAAGAACTAGACTGTATGAAGAAAATCACAGTATCAGGATTGCTGGAAGACTCATTAACAACCTGTGATATGAAGATGAAAAAAACTTGCTTGTCAAAAATGATGACAACTTGATGCTCTTACTGATTAAGGTAAAAGACAACAGCCTTCATGTGAATTAAACCTGATCATGAACAAAGCAAAATTCGTAAACAATATCATAATAAATGGCGGAAAAATTGGAGTTGTCAACAATTTTACTCTACTTGGATCAACAATCAACATCCATGGAAGCAGTAGAGAAGAAATCAAACAACATAATGCATTGGACAAATCTGCCAAAAACCTCTTTAAAGTTTTTAAAAGCAGAAATGTCACTTTGATAACTAGTATTTCTGACCCAAGGCATGGTCTTTTTTAGTCACTTCATATGCATGCAAAACCTGGACAATGAAAAAGGAAATCAGAAGAAAAATTTATATATTCGAATTGTAGTGTTGGTGAAGAATATCGACTATACTATGGACTGCCAGAAGAACAAACAAATTAGTCATAGAAGAAATACAACCACAATTCTCCTTAAAGGCGAGGATGGCAAAACTTTGGCTCACTTTCTTGGGCACGTCATCAGGAAAGACCAGTCTCTGGAAAAGGATATGTTTGGTAAAGGAGCAAACCTATTGCCATCTAATTGATTCTGACACCTGGCAACCCTATAGGATAGAGTAGAACTAACCCATAGGTTTTCCAGGGCTGTAAATCTCTAGAGAAGCAGACTGCCGCATCTTTTCTTCCATGTAGAGGCTGGTGGATTCAAATTGCCAGTGTTTTGGTTAGCAGGTAAGCACTTTAACCAGTGCGTCACCAGGCCTCCTTTGTGAAGTAGAGGGTCAGCAAAAAATGAGGGAAACTCTCAAGAAACAGACTGACAAGTAGCCACAACAGTGTACTCGAACGTACCAAAACGCAGGAAGATGGCACACAACAGGGCAACATCTTGATCTGTCAGACACAGAAGGTAGTCATGTGTTGGAGCCGACTCAACAGCAGCTAACCAGCAAAGCTGCTGATGTAGCTTGGATTTGTGTATCAGTTCTGAAAACAGAGTTTTGGCCTTATACACAATATTATATAGTAATCTGAGTCCCATTGTGTTAATCTCTTCAGTACTATAACCTCACAATGTTGCCAACACTTCTTCATGAACTGGAGATTTTACCAGTTTCTGGTAGGTTGCTACAGTTCTGTTTGGTTAAGGCAAACTTTTTTGCTCATCTGGATTTCTAACACATTACCTGTGTTGCATTTTCTTTTGCCATGCTCTGTTTTTCAAAATTATTATTTATTTTACAGTTGCTGGTAGCCTAATAACAGTTTTTAATGTGTTTTAGAGCCTGGGAATATATCAGCCATAATGTAAGGAAACAAGGATCGTTACTAGTAACTGTACCAAGTCTTGAAGAGTCTCTCTCAGGTCTTCGGGTATGTAAGCCTCCTTTCCAGCATTTTTGTTATCAGAACTTTTCTGTTTTTTTCTGATAGCTATTACTATACTCTAGAAACATCTGTCTAAAAATACTGACAGATGATAGAGGAAATAGCAAGACTTCATGGCATAAAGACTGGTTAGTGGTTTCTTCACTGGCCTCAAGATCTGAAATTGTAATTCTTACATTGCTATAAAGGAACCTTGGTAGCATAATGATTACGTATTTGGCTGCTAATTGAAAGGTTAGCCAGTATGAATCCACCCGGTGCTTCTCTGGGAGAAAGAGCTGGCGATCTGCTCCTATAAAGATTAGATTAAAAATTAGTGGGGGGGGGGGGAACCACCTATCTCTGTGGAGTCAATTCTGACTCGCGGTGACCCTGCAGGACAGAGTAGAACTGTCCCATGGGGTTTCCAAGGCTATAATCTTTACAGAAGCAGATAGATACCATCATATCTTTTTCCTACCGAGTAGCTAGTGTGTTACAACCACAGACCACTTAACTACTGTGTCACCAGGGCTCCTTCCCATAAAGATTACAGCCTAGAAACCACTGTGGGGAAGTTCTACACTGTCACATGGGGTCACTGTGAGTCAAAATGGATTTGATGTCACCTAACAACAACATAAGCTCTGGTAGCATAGTGGCTAAGACACTTGCCTGCTAACCAGACGGCTGGCGGTTCAAACCCACCAGCCACTCCTCGGAAGGAAGGTTGGGCAATCCTACTTCCGTAGTGATACTGCCTCGGAAACCCAAGGAGGGGTCGCTATGAGTCGGGTTTGACTCGACGGCACATAACAACAACAACAACAACAACAACATACGGCTATAGATTCCCTTGCTTCTCCACTTAAGTTTTCCGACTGTGGGACTATAGTTTTAGGTTCATAAAAGCTGTTTAATGTTTTGTAAGATCCTTATAATAATTTTGTAAGAGCCAGCATAATTTGGTCCCTTAGAGCAAAAGGAACAGAGTTGCTCAAGGCTTCTAGAATCAAATAAGTAGACTTAAGCCCCATGTACTGTTCACAATTTGGCTTCTAGTCAGTTCAGATCTTACACAGACCATTTGTTCCCCAGAGTCTCCTTGTAAAATAAGGTTGATACTTAGGAATAAGATTCAACCAATAAATTAAACTTTACGTGAAAGTTAATTAGTATTCATAAAGTTCTTTGAAATTCCTAGATGAAAGGATCCCTGGTGGCACAGCGGTTAAGCACTCAGCTGCTGACAGAAAGGTCTGTGGTTCAAATCCACCAGTCCACAAGAGAAAAATGTGGCAGTCAGCTTCTGTAAAGATGACATCCTTGGAAACCTGGCTGTAATGGACCAGTTCCACTCGGTCCTGTAGGGTCGCTATGAATCACAGTCAACTCAACAACAACAGGTTATTACACTTTTTAATGGAGAATATTACTAGCATTTTTATTGGTGGTCTCCCAGCATATGAGCACTGCCAAATTTAAGTAGCCATTTCTTCCTTGAAAAAAACTAACCAATACCAATAATAAGCTTTTTTAAATTGTTTCATCAATCATGAAAATTACAAAAGTACTTCCCACTTGTTATAACAAAGAAAATAATCCAGAGATATAAAAAGAAAAGCTGGTAACTTTCCCGAGGTCTCCCGTCCGCCACACTTCATTCCCACACAGTGAAATTGCCAGTCCATGAGTGGTGTGATCCTAGCATACTTTCCCATACTCATAAAAACATACCTTTTTAAGTATGTATTATCTAATTTATGTTATAATTTCCATACATATTGACATAATGTAGTGAGTTTTCACCTCACAAAATAATAGCTTTCATACTAAGTACATAAATGTGTGTAGATTACCTTTAGAAATTAATACATGTGAAAGAGTCCCTTATACATGAACTTTTAAATAACTTCATTGTATTCCTATTTAAGGAAACTTCTTTAAATATATTTTCACTGATGACTCCAGAAGTTCTGTGGTGTGAAAACTAAAGCTTTTCATATGAAGGGAGAGGCCTGATGAAAGTTAATGGAGGAAGATGAGCAGTCCTCAAGCAGCCCCTTAGTGCCATCCCTGGGTATAGATGACGAGTTTTCCTGTGTCCTCTGTTTGTTATCATTTTGTTTTCTCTTTATGATTTAAGCCTAATGATAATTTTTAAGCTAACTGCATGAAAATAATTACTCGATTCTGTATTTTCTTTATTCTTTCAAGTTCCAAAATCAAAGTCAATTAACTAAGTCCCTAAACCATAAACCTGCAAGGAATTGTTCGTGTGGCACCATGTAGAGCTTAGTCCGGTCCACTGTAATAGAAACCTGCTGTGCTCAGTTACTTGATTAGTGGTGATTTCTTGAAATGCTACAGACTAGAATCAGTCTGCAATTTTAGTATTTCTTTATAAATCTTTTTTTTTTTCTTTTTTTTTTTAGACTAATATACAGTTATCACCTTGGGTTGAAGAGGTACCTCTGAACTATGATGTATACCTAGAAAAGGATATTGACAGAGAAGCACTTAAACAAATTCATTTATATAAGATTCTATAGCACTTAAAGAGTCATGCCTCAGTGTAATGTTCTGTTGAATATATTACAAAGTAATGAGGGGAAAATAGTGATAACCTCAATATCCTAACAAATATTTTTTCTGTATATGTCCTTTCTACTTTTCATGATAGTATGATTAAAGTATTTATCTGGAAATATTTTTCTCTGGTTTCTTTTATTATGTTAGAAACACAAATATTTTTCTTTAGTCACTAATTCTGTAGGCCAAGTCCAGATAAGGCAAAATAAATAAATAAATAAGTGACCTAAAATAACTTCTACCATGAGGGAAGGGTGGAGGTAGAGGATATGTTACATTGTCTTTTATTTGTTAGATCTCTTCTCTTAGCTTCCTTGTACACAGCTGTATCTGAGGAGGCTAGAACAAGGACTAAAATAGTTACTGTGCCCAGGAAAAAATACAAAACAAAATGACAGTAGTCTCTGAAAGGAGGTATTATATCTAGGTGAAACAATTACTGGTGATTTTTTTTTCCCTTTTCTGTGTTTTACTCTTTTTTCCTTTTTGAATGATTTATATTTCTTTTGAATCCAGAAAAGCAAAACTTTTTTTTAAAGAATGGACTAGAACATCAAAACTTGAACACTTAAGCAGTTCTAGTACTTCCATAACTATTTATATTTAAATTATTTAAAATAAAAACCACTGAACCATATATTAGAATTGCAGAACCTTTTGGAGATCTAACTCTTGAAGGAGATTTCTCTAATATAGTTTTCATCATTGTTTACTTATCTACTTTTTTTTATGAAAAATAATTTGTAGTGGCAGTCTATTCTAACTTTAAAAGGAAGTTATTGGTGAGTGACTGAACAAAATGCTAAATATAAAAGGAAGTTTGGAACTCTGCCTGTATTGTTGGTACTAGAAGTTTAATATTTAGGATCTGGTACAATATTGAGAATATTAGACTAAATACTGGAATTCTAATACCCAGTATTTGTTTTTGGCACAGGCATTACTTATTCCTGCTAACCCATTAGACAACCATACTAAACCCACTGCTATCGAGGTGATTCCAGCTCATACTTAACCTTACTAGCAACTCAAAAAGAAGTTAAATCATTATCAATGGTAGCATCTCTAAGTAACAATTGATAGATGTTTCCAGGAGGCTATGCAGAATAATAAATACCTTATTTAGAAATACTTGAAATTTATATTTCCCCTTTCCTATTAATCTCTTTACAAAATTTCATCTGCACAGCCTCCTGGAAACATCTATCAATTGTTACTCAGAGATGCTACCATTGATAATGACTTGTTTTAGCTTCTTAGGAGCTCTGGTGGCATAGTGTCTAAGGCATTTGACTGCTAACCAGAAGCCTGGTGGTTCCAACCCACCAACCACTCCTCGAAAGGAAGGTTGGGCAATCTACTTCCGTAGTGATACCACCTCGGAAACCCAAGGAAGGGTTGCTATGAGTTGGATCTGACCCTACAGCAGTGAGTTTGGTTTTGGTTTAAATACCTTATAGCTGTTATTAATATGATTTTTTATGTATAATTAAATGTATTTATTTGCTTATTGTAATAACATATTTAGGCACTTAAATTTCAAGCGCAACAAACAATAACTACCTGTAGCATATATTGACATTATCACATAAGACAGAAATAGTAATCATCCATTGTTGTTATGTGCTGTCTAGTCGTCTCTGACTCATAGCTACCCCTCCTTGGGTTTCTGAGGTGATACCTCTACGGAAGTAGATTGTCCAATCTTCCTTCTGAGGAGTGTCAGGTGGATTTGAACCGCCAACCTTCTAGTTAGCAGTCAAGTGCCTTAGGCACTATACCACCAGAGCTCCATGAGGGGAAAAAAATTTGAGTTTATTAGCACATAATTACAAACATGGCATTCACTAAATTTCACTTTATACTACACCTGTTCTTAGGAAACAGTGTGCTTCTCAACTCTGAATCCTAATTGCTCCGGTGATTGTGACTGCCCCGCAGAAACATGAACCTATAAAGCAGAGTTTTCTACTGTGGCGCTGGGTAAATGCCAGAACACCCACTCTAGAGCGCCCTGGACAGGACCAAGGAGATAGAACACTAGGAGCACTCAAGACCATGAGGGGAGAACTCTTATTTCTAACTATGTTTCAAACCATTCATTCCCTCATCTGTAAAATAAAAATAATTGTTCTTCTATCATTAGTGGAATATATTTAAGACTAGACATTGTAGATGGCTTCCATGGATTTGTGGTGGTCATTGTTAGGTGCTGTCAAGTTGGTTCCATCTCTAGCGACTCTATGTACAACAGAACAAAACACTGCCTGGTCCTGCACCATCCTCACATCTTTGCTATGCTTGAGCCCATCGTTAGGACCACTGCGTCAATTCATCTCTGTGAGCGTCTTCACCTTTTATGCTGATCCTTTACCAAGCATGATAGCCTTCTCAAGACACTGGTTCCTTGTGCTAACATGATCAAGATACTAGAGATGAAGTCTAACCAGTCTCACTTCTAAGGAGCATTCTGGCTGTACTTCTTCCAAGACACATTTCTTGTTCTGGTCGTACATGGTAAATTCAATATTCTTCACCAACACCACAATTCAAATGCATCAGTTCCTCTTTGTCTACCTTACTCATTATCCACCTTTCACATGCATATGAGCTGTGGAATATATCATGGTTTGGGTCAGGCATACCTTAGTCTTCAAAGAGACATCTTTGCCAAAAAAAAAGTTGACATCTTTGTTTGCTCTTCAACACTTAAAAAGTCTTTTGCAGCAGATTTGTGTAATGCAATACATCATTTGACCTCTTGACTGCTGCTTCCGTGGGCGTTGAATGTGGATCCAAATAAAATGAAATACAACTTAAATCTTTTCTCCATTTATCATGATGTTGCTTAATAGTCTAGTTGTGAGGATTTTTGCTTTGTTTATGTAGAGATGTAACGCATACCAAAGGCTGTAATCTGATCTTCATCAGTAAATGGTTCAAGGCTTTTTCACTTTCAGCAAACAAGATAATGTGATTAAAGATACAGAAAAAATGGACAATTGTTTAAAAACTGCTATCACTGCCATGTGTGTTTCAAACAAAAAAAAAAAAAACCCTCAACTGCCATCAATTTGGTTCCAACTCATAGTGACCCCTCCTTATATATATTCTGATGTACATATATCCAAGAGTTTCTCTAAGATACATACCTAGAAGCTCTGAGTGAAATAAGGAGTTTTGGTGGCATAGTGGGTAAGGCATTTGGCTGCTAAACAGAAGGTCAATGGTTCAAACCCACCAGCTGCTCCATGGGAAGAAAATGAGGCAATCTACTTCTATAAAGATTTGCAACCTTGGAAACTCAACAGGATCGCTGTAAATTGGAATCAACTTGATGGTAGTGGGTTTGTTTTTGGGGTATGAGTGAAATGGCCTTATGTATGTATATGTTTAAAATATTACTACCACACTATTTTTCAGAGTGGTTGTACCAATATTCTCTGCCATCAGTAGTGTATAAAAGTTCCCATTGCTTTACATCCTCTCCAGTGGTTGGCATTGTCACACACATTATATTTTGCCAGTGTGGAGCTATATAATACTCTATCTCATTTTAGTTTTACCCATCATTTCCTTCATTACTAATGAAATTGAACACTATATGTTTATTGAGTATTTGGATTTGCTGTTTTGTGAACTGCCTTGTTCAAGTTGGTGGTGCATTTATAATTTACAGAGTAATACCTATCAGAAAATTTAAAAACATTCAAAACCACTGATGTATTAATTATGTTCTAGGGATTCTACACTAAGGAAATAATTCTAATATGAATATCTGTTGCAGACACAGTCATTAAAGGCTATTTTGACCAAAAAACAAACAAACAAATAAAAACCCAAAATGTACTACAATAGAAAAATAGCCAAATAACCATGGTATAGTCATCAGATAGATATTACTGAGTAACTAAATTTATACAAAGACTACTTAAAACTTTAAAAAGTACATATAAAATTATTAAATGGGAATAATGTATAGAATTACATATATCCTATGATTGAATATTGTTTTATTTTTGTTTGATTTGATGTTTAAAAGCCAAGGATCTAGATAAATTAGAAAAAAAACTCACTAAAATAATGACAATACTTATTTTAGGGTAATGGAACTATGGTTGTTTTCTTACATTCTTTCACAAATGAGTACTATTTTTACAATTAAATAAAATTAATGTATTAAATGTTAACAGCTATCCAAAATACAGAAAATATACCCAAACATTTTTAGTTCAGCATGATTTTTTTTAGCAGAAAATGTAGTGACAATCTAAATGTTCATAATAATGCATAGTAAGTACATTCACTACTTTAAATATTATGGAGCCTTAAAAAATAGTTTAAAATTATGTAATAACTTGAAAATGTTTTGTAAGACATTGAATGAAAAACTTACAATTTTCCATTGACAGAAATGAAAATTGGCTCAGTCATTTGGGAAAACAATTAGACTAAATCCATCAGAATTTTAAATTCATATACATTTTTGTTCAACAAAGTCACATTAGAAACTTACCCTTACAAGTATACACATAAACAAATATACTATATTGTTCATGAAAGCAATTTTTGTAATAGCAAACAAACAAACAAACAAAAACTGGAAATAATCTAAATGTCCATTAAAGAGAAATATTGTTAAACAAAGTATGACATTCATCAATGGGATATTATGCAATGGAAAGGCATATTATGTTGCCATTAAAAAGAATTAGATCAATCAATGGAAAGATGTACACAATACAGTATTTGATTTTAAAAATTATTGAAAGTTACATATATTTCTATTATATTTGTGTTTAAAAACCACACAACAACACAATATACATTATTTTCTAGTGCACATAGGTCATTCTTCAGAATAGACCATAGGTTAGGCCATACAGCAAATCTCAAATTTAAAAACATTCAAATAGTAGAAAGCATCCTCCAAGGTTACAGCACTATAAAATCAGAAATCAATAATAGGAAGAACAAGGTAAAAAGATCAAATACATGAAAACTGACAAACTCCCTGCTTGAAAATTACTGAGTAATAGAAGAAATTTTAAAATGAAATTTAAAAAGTGCTAGAATCAAACAAGAATAAAAACACAACATGCCAAAACACTTGGGACACAGCAAAAGCAGTGCTTAGAAGCCAATTTATAGCAATGAACACACATTAAAAAAGAAGAAAGAACAAAATCAACACCTTAACAAATCCAAAATTGGAAAAAGAACATTAAAAAAAAAAAAACTGTGGTCATCAGAACTAGAGAAAAAATAAAGATTAGAGAAGAAATAAATGAAATAGTAAAACATTAGAAAGAATCAACAAGACGAGAAGTTGGTTCTTTGAAAAGATTAATAAAATTGACATACTACTGGGCAAATCTAACAAAGATAATGAAGGAAAAGATGAAAATAACAAATAAGAAATGAAATGGGTCATGTCACAACAGAACCAACCAAAATAAAAAGGATAATAAAGGAACATCTGAAGAACTGTATTCCAACAAATTTGAAAACCTAGACGAAATGGACAATTTTCTAGAAACACACTACCTATCTAAACTAACACAGACTGAGATAGAAAATTTAAACAGACCCGTAACAAAAGAAGGAGCTCTGGTAGCATAGTGTCTAAGGCACTTGACTGCTAACCAGAAAGCTGGCGGTTCAAACCCACCAGCCACTTCTCGGAAGAGAGGTTGGGGCCATCTACTTCCATAATGATACTGCCTCGGAAACCCAAGGAGGGGTCGCTATGAGTTGGGTCCGACTCCACATTACATAACAACAACAACAACAACATAACAAAAGAAGAAATCAAACAAGTCATTAAAAAACACCCAACAACATCAACAAAAAAAAAGTACTTACCCAGACAGCTTCACTGGAAATGAACGTTATTTTCTTTGTTAGATTTGCCAGTTATATGTTGATTTTATTAATCAGGTATACAAGGATGGTTCAATATTAGAAAAACAATCAGCATACTCCACCACATAAATAAAGTAAAGGAAAAGAACCATGTGAGCATATCAATCAATGCAGAAAAAGTATTTGATAAAATCAATGCCCATTCCTGATTCAAAAAACTCTCAGCAAAATAGGAATAGAAGGGAAATTCCTCAACATAATTAAGGACATGTACACAAAACCAACAGCCAAAGTTATTCTCAAAGGATAGAGACTGAAAACATTCCCCTTAAAAATGGCAACCAGATAAAGATGCTGCTTGTCACCACTCCAACTCACTGTTGTATGAGAAATCCTACCCAGAGCAATAAGGAAAATAAAAGGTGTCCAAACTGGAAAGAAAGAAGTAAAGCTATCAGTATTTACAGATAATAACAATCCTATACACAGAAAATCCTAGAGACTCAAGAAGAAAGCTACTGGAACTGATAGAAGGATTCAGCAAAGTGGCAGGGTACAATATCAACATAAAAAAAATCAGTTGTATTCCTCTACATTAACAAAGAGAACTCTGGAAAGGAGATCAGGAAAACAATACCATTTATAATACCAGAAAAAAGCCAAACTCACTGCCATCAAATGAATTCCAAATCATAGCGACCCCTGTTGGGTGTCCAAGGCTGTAAATCTTTATGGAAGAACACTGCCCCATCTTCCGCAGCTGGTGAGTTTGAACCACCAAACTTTTTGGTTAGCAGCCAAATGCCTTAACCACTACACCACCAGAGCCCCTTACCATTTACAATAGCCACTCAAAACATGAAGCACACAAGACTTACACAAAGAAAACTACAAAACTCTACTACAAGAAACCAAAAGAGACCAACATGCATGGAAGAACATACCATATTCATGGAGGAAGACTTAACATAGTGAAAATGCCATTACTTCACAAAGCGATCTTCAGATACAATGCAATCACAATCCAGATTCCATCATCATTACTTAAAGAGGTGGAAAAACTAATGATCAACTTTATATGGAAAGAAGAGAGACCTCAGATAAACAAAGCACTACTAAAGACCAAAGTAGGAAGCCACACACAACCACAGTAGTCAAAACAGCCTGGTACTGGTACAATGATAGACACATAGACCAATGGAACATAACTGAGAACCCAAAAGTAAATCCAGTTATCTGTGGATAGCTGATATTCATCAGAGGGTCAAAATCCATTAAATGGGGGAAGAGATAGTCTCTTTAACAAATGATGCTGGCAAAACTGGATATCCATTTGCAGAAAAATGGAATAAGAACCATATCTCATACCATATACAAAAACTAACTCAAGAGGGATCAAAGACCTAAACCTAAAACCATGAAGATTGTCAAAGAAAAATAAGGGCAAATGTAGGGGCTCTAATTTATGGTATAAATAGAGTATCAAACATAACTAAAAATGCACTAACAGCAGAAAATAAACTAGACAACTGGGACTTCTAAAAATTAAACACTGTGCATCAAAAGAGTTTCAGAGTAAAAAGAGAACCTACAGACTGGGGTGAAAAAAAATGGCAAAGACATATCCAATTAGGGACTAATCTCTAAAATTTATAGAAAACCTCAACACCTCAACAACAAAAAGATAAATAATCCAATTTAAAAAATGGGCCATGAACAAATATTTCGCCAAAGAAGACA
>NW_006921638.1:5675187-5687018 GCF_000298275.1 Orycteropus afer afer | reverse complement strand
CTGGACCCCAAGGTTGAGGGGCTTTCACCCAGCCCCTAGAGCCTGGCACTTTGAACTTGGACTTAAAGCCTCCAAATTGTAAGAATAAACTCCTGTTCATTAAGGCCATCCCATTTGTGGTATATTCTTGTCAGAGCGGCACTAGGTAACCAGAACACATGGCCAACAAACATATGAAGAAATGTTTGTGATCATTAGCCATTAGAGAAATGCAAATCAAAACAACAATGAGATCATCTCACCCTAGAAATAATAGCAAAGTTTGAAAAAGAAAAAATGCTGGCAAAGGTGTGGTGAGATTGCAACTTTCTTACACTGCTGGTGGGACTGTAAAATGGAACAGCTTCTTTGGAAAATGGTGTGGCACTTCCTTAACAGGTTGGAAATAGAAATACCATGTGATCCAGCAATCACACTACTAGGTATATATCCTAGAGAAATAAGAGCTTTAACATGAGTAGATATATACACACAAGTTCATCATAGCATTATTCACAACAGCAAAAAGATGGAAACAACCTAAATTTCCATCATCAGATCAATGGATAAACAAAATTATGGTACACACACACAATGGAATGTTATGCAATGATAAAAAATAATGAAGAATTATGGTTATTATTATATTACTATTATTGCACTGCCCAGGAATTCCAGCTCAGGATTGTTGTAATAAGTAGCTGCCTTCAAGTCAGCCCCCAGCTGCCCACTCATGGTGACTCCATGTATGATAGACCACAACTGCTCCTTAGAATTTTCTTGGCTGTAATCTTTATGGAAGCAAACTGTCACACCTAAATAAATAAATAAATAAATAAATAATAGTGAAGAGTCCATGACGCACCTTATAACAAGGATGAACCTGGAGGACATTATGCTGAGTAAAATAAGTCAATCACAAAAGCACAAATATTGTATGAGACCACTATTATAAAGAGTCAAGAAAAGGTTTGCACTGAAAGAAACATTCTTTGATGGTTACCAGGGATGGGAGGGGAACCCAGTACCATTGAGTTTGTTCTGACTCAATAACCCTACAGGACATAGTAGAACTTCCCCCTAGGGTTTCCAAGGCTGTTAAATCTTTATGGAAACAGGCTGCCTCATCTTTCTCCTGTGAAGCTGCTGGTGGTGTGGAACCACCAATCTTTTGGTTAGCAGCAGACTGCTTTAACCACTATGCTACCAGAAGTCCTCATGGGAGGGGAAGAGAGGGTAAATCACTAACTAGAGAGTAGACATCTATCAATATACAATACGTGGAAGGACAGCACAACATAACCAGTGGCAAAGGGAGACACTGGCAGATGCACAAGAGTAAAAGACAACATGAAAATACACATATAGTCCTGCAATAATGGTAATAATGAACAATATTTATGATTAGACACATAGGTAGACATGGAAGCTGAACTGTGGGAAGGTGAATGAGAGTAAACCCACAAGTGTATATAGGTTTGGCAGAGGATATTCCTACATATGTATTTATGTTGTTGTTGTTGTTGTTGTTGTTATGTGCCATCGAGTCGGATCCGACTCATAGCGATCCCTCCTTGGGTTTCCGAGGCAGTATCACTATGGAAGTAGATTGCCCCATCTTCCTTCCGAGGAGTATTTATAGGTTCTGCAAATATATCCAAAGATATTGTAGAGCATACAAGGGACAAATTTCTGAAAACTTTTTAGCCATAACTAAACACCTTGAGAGAATAACTTATTTGGCTTGGCTTGGGAACTTAGGACCACATCTCAGAAGATATCTGGATCAATTGGCATAACATAGTCCACAAAGACAATGTTATGTCCTACTTTGGTGAGTAGCAACTAGAGTCTCTTGCAAGTGGCCATCTAAGATGCAACTGTTGATCTCTTCTCATTTAGCGTGAAGAAAGTCAAAGACTCAAGGGAACAATTAGTCCAAAGGACTAAAGGACCACAGCTTCTACTACACCGAGACCAGAAGAACTAGATGGTGCCCAGCTACCACTACCAATCACTCTGATTAGCATCACAATAGAAGGTCCTAGACAGAGAAGGGGGAAAAAATGTATAGCAAAATTTTAAATCATTTAAAAAAGACCAGACTTACAGAGACTAGTGAAATCCCCAAGACTGTGACCCTTAGAGACCATTCAAGCCTGGAACTGAACCTACCCCTCAGGATCAACTTTCAGCCACACGATGGACAGGCCTGTAAAATGAACAATAACAACAGAGAGGAATGTACTCCTCAGTACAATCAATAACAGGAAACCAAAAGGGCAGCATTTACCCAGAAACAAAACTCAGAAGGCAGGAAAGGACAGAATGAATGGAAATGGAGAAGCCAGGGAGAAAGTGGGGAAAATGCTGTTAAATTGAGGGGATGACAACCAATGTTGTGAAACAAAATGCGTATAAATTGTTGAATGGAAAACTAATTTGCTCTGTAAACTTTCACTCAAACTACAATAAAAAGTAAGCACACACACACATTTATGCTGACAGATACATAAGTAATTTATGTAAAGAAAACCCCCAAAAGCAGTTAATAGTTATCTTTGTAGGGAATGGGTCCAGAGGTTGGAGTGTAGAAAAAGAGAGGTTTTTATTTTTTTATTTTATATCCTTTTGTACAATTTTTTAAATTATGGCCATATAGTACTTTATTTATTTATTATTTTTTATTGTGATTTGGGTGAAATTTTACAAAGCAGATTAGTTTTAAGTACTTTTTTTTTCAAATTAGACTATTTCTAGAAAACATTTGTAGATCTACTAAAGTGAGTATGAGTAAATGAAAAGTTAGGTTGCAATGACTATTTTAAAAAATAAAACACCTAAATTTAGAGTTGGCCAGAAAACATTTATCTGGGATATTATTATAACCTGTTAAATATTTAAATTATAGTTTTGAAGGAGAACTGAAAATATGTCATTTAAACAAGTAGTCTGTTGTTACAGTCTTACCCAGAAAATAAAAATCTTTATACACTTGAAAAATAATCTAAAATGACACTTGCTCAGAACAATGATTCTTTGACTTTTTTTTCTGCCAATGTTCCTTTAAAATTACTGAACTTCAATAGGGCTTCTCCAAGTTTTGTCATTTCTCATCCAACCCACAATTCCCTCTACTAATGCAGCTGCCCCTGAAGTTCCAACCAGATCCATACCATAGCTTAAACATTCCAAAATTTCATGAAAAATCATCATCAGTAGATATAAGGTATTTCTGCCCATAGTGAATTCCACAGCCTTTTAACTATTTACTGTACTAATTAATTCACAGATATATATTAATCTCTCCCTATATGTCCAGCACTCTGCCAGGCTCTAGGGATACAAAGATGGAACACTGACTCTACTATGAAAGAGCTCACAGGCTAATGGGGGAGTGTGATAGTTGAAGTTATGTGTCAACTTGCCTGGACCACAATTATGAGTGGTTTAAGCAGTTGTAATGTGGGATTTTCCCATGATGAGATTGGATGTATATTTTTGAGCAGCCAATCAGTTGAAAGGGAGTTTCCTGAGGGGTGTGGCCTGCTTCCAATATATTTATGGACTTCCTGGTAAAAAGAGACTGTTCTGTGGATCAGAATCCTGTTGTGCTACCTGCAACTGTCCATAAGCGAACAATCCACCATTTGGCCTGGAGATCTTGGATTCGTCATTCGTTGGAGTCAACAGCCAGTATACTGCCTACCAACCTTGAGCTCATCAGCCCCTGCAGCTGAGTGAGTCAGGAAAAGCCTGCAGCTTGATCCAAGAACTTGGGACTTGCCAGCTTCTATAAGTATGTGAGCCATTTTCCTAAGATAAATTTCTCTTTCTCTCTCTCTATATAAGCTTTACTGGTTTTACTTCTCTAGAGAACCCAGCCTAACACAGGGAGAGAATATATTAGTCTAATCACAGTACAGGGTGAAAAAAGTGTTCCTGATAGAACAACATGTTCATAGGCATAGCAGATAGTGAATTATTTTAGTACAACTAGAGTTCAGCCAGAAGCCTTCATGGTGCAGTGGTTAAGTGCTCAGCTGCTAACCCATAGGAGATCACCTGCTGCTTCTGGGCATAATAGACTTGGTGACCTGGTCCCATAAAGATTCAGCCTAGGAAACCCTACGGCACAGTTCCATCCTGTTCTATATGGTCATGATGAGTCCAAATCCGCTCGAGGCCACACAACAACAGAACTACATGAGATTCGTGAAGTAGATGGATATCGGGTCAGGAAGGGCATGGTATATCAAGCAAAGGAGATCACATTTTATCCTGAAATTCAGGTGAGTTGTTGAATAATTTTAAGCAGCATACTGATATGATCAGAATAAAATTATAGAAACAAAATTCTGGACCCATTATTTAGAATGGGTTAAAGGGGAAAAACTAGAGGCAGAGGGGATAAATCAAGAAGCCATTGTGGTGGTCTAGTAAACTCAGTAGTAGTGAACTAAGTCAGAGACACAAGGAAAAGAGTGAAGTCAGGAGGTATTTAGGAGGGCTAGGCATAGTGGGTAAGGCATTTGGTTGATAACCAGAAGGTCAGGAGTTCAAACCCACCAGGTACTCCATAGGAGGAAGATGAGGCAATCTACTTCTATAAATATTTATAGCCTTGGAAACCCAATGAGGGTCGCTATGAGTTGGAATGGACTCTATGGCAGTGTTTATTTGTATTGTTTTGTTTCTTTTAAGCATTTTTTGGGGGAGTATAAAGCAAGGATTGTGGAGCTGGTGCAGGACCCGGCAGGGTTTCCTTTTATTGTACATAGGGTTGCTATGAGTCGGAGCTGACTCGATGGCACCTAAGAACAACAACAACAATATAAAGCTAAGTGAATAGAGTTTTCAACATTACATTTATGAAGAGACATGAGAAAATCAATGAGGCATTACAGCAAATTTATTGTCAGAAGCTAATACCAACACCCAAATGACATACACAGAGATTCAATCAAGAAAAATTTAAAAAAGATAATCCCAAGAAATCCACTGAGTGGTTAACTATTTAAAAAAAAAAAAAAAAAACAAGCAAAACTCACTGCCATCAAGTTGGTTCTGGCTCATAGAGACCCCTCCTTGGGTTTTCGAGGCAGTATCTCTATGGAAGTAGATTGCCCAGTCTTCTTTCCTAGGAGTGGCTGGTGGATTTGAACCACCAGCCTTCTGGTTAGCAGTCAAATGCCTTAGGCACTACACTACATGAGACAGCATTTGCCCAAAAACAAAGCTTAGAAGGCAGGAAGAAGCAGGAAAGAAGGACAAATGGAAATGAGGAATCCAAGGAGGAAGTGAGAAGATGTTGTTTCATTGTGGAGATTACAATCACAAAATGTGTATAAATTGTTGAATGGAAAACTAATTTGCTCTATAAACTTTCACCCAAACCACAATAAAAAGTTCAAAAAAGAAAAAGAGATGTACTGAATGGAATCTTATACTATCAGCATAAAAATAGTTAAATACTAACTACACGGCCAAACAAAAAAGAATACCAGAAGGCAAAAATTAAGACAATAGCTGGAACAAGAATCTGCCAAGGGTGAAACACACACACACACACACACACTATTATTAGCACTGAAGAGAAGAATTTGTGTGGGGCATAAAATAAAGTTCCAAACATTTTTTCATGTACTTAAATAAGTTGTTGTTGTTGTTGTTATGTGCCGTCGAGTCGGCCCCAACTCATAGCGACCCCTCCTTGGGTTTCCGAGGCAGTATCACTACGGAAGTAGGATTGCCCAACCTTCCTTCCGAGGAGTGGCTGGTGGGTTTGAACCGCCAGCCTTCTGGTTAGCAGTCAAGTGCGTTAGCCACTATGCTACAGTATCAAGCTAAAAAACAACATTTAAGGATTTCACTGGGGGCATGCTAGCACTGAAACAGATTTCTACAAGAGGAAATCGTTTCCTGGATAAAGTATTAATTAAACAGGCCTTGAAACTTGGACTGCTGCTAACTTCCCTAGACTTGCGTAGATGCCTTGAGCAACTCAACCACTTTAGCCACAATTTCTCCCCCTGTAAAATGGTAAGCTAATTAATGTTTGCTAATCAGGAGTTTTACAGATGTTTTTACACTTTAACTGAGCAACAAGAATACATCTTGAGATACACACATGGGAAAGAACAAATGAATTGGTTTTAGTCTTTTTCTGAAGAAATGTGCCAGCCAAATAGATACAACAATCTTAATTATATCAAGGATCCTCATTTCCAAGACCATTCAAGTTTGAGTTACTCTTTGTCAACAACAATGATAAATGTGGTTGTTAAGTTCTCTAGAACTTCTTGGTATTCTCAAATTTCTATTTCCTTTGAGGGAGTTAAGAAGGAGGAACATAACTTCTGAGGAGTCAATTGAATGTGGAATAATGAAAATGTAATCCTGTGGACTAAGAAAAAATATGAAAACCCAAATTAAATCTATTGACAGAAAAAGATCACAAGCTACGAAATTAGTTCTTATCTGAGGTCTTAAAATACTTCCAATCCAAACCCATTGCCCTCTGTTGATTCCAATTCACAACCTGTAGGACAGAGTAGAACTGCCCCATATGGTTTCCAAGGCTATAAATCTTTATGGAAGCAGACTGCCACATATTTCTCCTGTGGAACGGCTGATGAGTTCCAACCACCAATCTTTCGTGTAGCAGCTAAATGCTTAACCTCTGTGCCATCAACCAAAACCAAAGCCACTTCCACCGAGTCCAATCAGACTGATAGCAACCCCCATAGGTTTGCCAAGGCTGTAAATCTTTACTGAAGTATATTGCCTTGTCTTTCTTCCATTGAGTGGCTGGTGGGTTCACACCTGCTGACCTTTTGGTTAACAGTCCAATGCCTTTACCGTGCCACCAGAGGTCCTTTACATGCTTCTATTATATGGTAGCATAGTGGCTAAGGCACTTGACTGCTAACCAGAAGGCTGGCGGTTCAAACCCACCAGCCACTCCTCAGAAGGAAGGTTGGCCAATCTACTTCCATAGTGATACTGCCTCGGCAACCCAAGGAGGGGTCACTATGAGTCGGGTCCAACTCGAAGGCACATAACAACAACAACAACATTCTGACCTAAATCAAAGACAGACTACTAGGCCAGGAAGGTGATATGTATTTAAATCCTGAGCCCTTAAGGAAGATTTTTAGGAGAGTAAAAAAATAAATCTAAAATATATTAATTCTGACAACTCAGTGAAGTAGGAGTTATTAATCCCATTTAATAAATAAGGGAACAGTTTTATTGAAGGTTAGAAACTTTCTCAAAGTTGCATAGCTAGTAAGTGGCCCAGGCAGGATACAACTCATTTCTGTCTAATGACTCTATATTGTAAATTTCATAGTCTAATATTAACCACAAAATCAACAGATTCTAATGGAGAGAAGCCTCCTCATTTCACCTTTGGATTCCTCATCAACATTAAGAGTTGTTTCAATAATTTTCAAACTTAAGAGCTATGGCTGTGATTTATAAATCTGTTAGATGTTGAAGACAAAAGGAAATAGATCATAGCTCAAAATTTGTGGTTTTGGAAGAAAATAAATATTGTGATTGGTACTGCTTAATACTATGAATCGAATATCCTAGTTGGAAATTATTATCTGACTTTTACATTGAAAGTTACTGATATATAGAGGAGGTTCGGTTTCTTTCCCTTTTTTTTTTCCATTTACTAAATACCTGAACTTTTCAGAAGCAGCTGAGGAAATAGAAAATATGCTAAATTTTTGGCTTAAATGCAAGAAAGGGTAATTAATAGAGATTATAGATGATTTGCTTAAAACAATGGCTCATTTTTTGCATTATTATTTGTATCAAATTGCAAATAAGAAGAGCCATTCTTTCTGTCTGAAGATGAAGAATTCAGGATAAACTAATCCAATTCTATTTTCTTAAAGAAAGGAAAATTATACTTAGTGCTTTTTGCAAAGTGGGAAAAAAATTACTTCCTTAACCTATGTCTGCGTTCTGGCAACGTGTCTTTGTTTTTTTAATGATTGCTGTAGAGTTTATAGTATCCATCCTTAACTTATCACAGTCTACCTTACATAATATTATGTCACTTTTTACCTATAATACAAAGACCTTGTAACAAATAGTACATTTCCCTTTCTCATCTCTCAGCCTTTGTGCTATTGTTGTTACACATTTTTACTTCGACATATCTTGTAAACCCCACACAATACATCACTGTTATTTTTGCTTCAAATATTTTTGAATATTATAATTTATACTTTATATTTTAAAGACTTTAAAAGTAAGAAAAAAATCTTTTAAATTATCCACACATTTACCATTTCTAGTGCTCTTCATTTTCTTGTGTGTAGACCCACATTTCCAACTGTTTATTTTCTTTCTGCCTGAAAAACGTTTTCTTCAACTGGTTTGCTGGTGACGAATTCTCTCAGCTTTTATATGCCTGAAAATATCCTTATTTTGCCTTCATTTTTTAAAGATATTTTGGTTGGATCTAGAATTCTAGATTTCTGTACTTTGAAGATGTTGTTCTATGTCTTAAGCCTTATACTCCTTCTATCATTCTTATTTTTGTTCCTGTGTATTTATATCCTGTTCTTCTAACTACTTTTAAGATTTTCTTTTTGTCATTCATTCTCAACAATTTCATGTTGATGTTCCTTAATGTGTTTCCCTTCATATTTCTTTTGTTTGAGATTTGTTGAGCTTAATGGACCTGTAAATTTATAGTCTTCATCAAATTTAGAAAAAAAATGGCCATTATTTCTGAAAATAATTAGTCCATCCCTCCAATTAGAACACTCCTCTCCTTTTAGAACTTCAATTACATGTATGTTAGTCTGCTTAGTGTCGTCCCACAATTTGATAGTGCTCTGTTGTTATTTTTTTCCAGTCTTATGTCTCTGTATTTCATTTTATGTAATTTCTATTTCTATGCCTTTGTTGTTGTTGTTGTTGTGTGCCGTCAAGTCGTCCCGACTCATAGCTACCCCTCCTTGGGTTTCCGAGGCAATATCACTATGGAAGTAGATTGCCCAAACTTCCTTCCGAGGAGTGGCTGGTGGGTTTGAACTGCCAGCCTTCTGGTTAGCAGTCAAGTGCCTTAGGCACTATGCTCCAGAGCTCCTATGCCTTTAAGTTCACTAATATTTTCTTCAACAAGGTCCAATCTGCTGTTAATCCCATCCAATATGTTATTCATTTAGACATTGTTTTTGCAGCTCTAAAAGTTTGACTTGTATCTTTTTTATACTGTACATGATTTTCTTATCATGCTCACTCTTTACCTTTTTGAGGATATGCAGTATAGTTATAATAGTTGTTTTATGTCTTTGACTGATTAAACTAATTATTTCATCTGTGTCATTTCTGGGTCTGTTTCTATTGATTGATTTTTCTACTTAAAATAGGTTGTGTTCCCCTGTTTCTTTGGATGCCTTCTAATTTTTTATTGGATGCCATTGTACTCGAGTTTTCTGTATTACTTTAAGCATTTGGCAGCTTTGTTCTGGGATACAGCTATGTTACTGAGAAAAAGTTTGATCCTTTCAAGGCTTAATTTTCAACTTTGTTAGGCATGTTCAGAACAGCATTTAGGCAACACCATTCTGAGGTCTCTATTCAATGTCCTCCATGTCAGGAGGTCTTTTCTTTCTGCGTGGTTGGAACACTAGCTATGCCTAGCCTGTGTGACTCCAAGTTTTGTTCTGCTTGCCATTTCCAGTGGTTCTTCACCAAACTTGGTAGTTTTCTCACATGCATATAATGATCAATATGCAACTGCATATGCAAAGAGAACCCTTCCGAACTCTTCTTTTGTGCTCTTGCCTCTGGTTTTCACCTTGCAAATTCTAATCCCTTGGCTTCCCAGATCTTCAAACTCTGTTTTCTCAACTCAGAGAGGTGACCAGGCTCAGTTGGGTTCTTCTTCTCTATGCTGAAGCCTGGAAACTCTCCTGCAGGCTGGAGCAATCATAGGAATCACTTTGTTCCTTTCTCTGAGAAATCATTGTTCTGCAGTGCCTGGTATCTGAAAAATATGTTGTTATTGTTGTTAGGTGCCATCGAGTTGTTTCCGACCTATAGCAACCCCATGCACAGCAGAACAAAACACTGCCCGAGCCCATGCCAGCTCCATGATCCTGGCTATACTTGAGCCCATTGTCGCAGCCACCGTGTCAATCCATCTCATTGAAGGCCTTCCCCTCTTTCATCAACCCTCCACCTTACCAATCATGACATCCTTCTCCAGGGAATGGTCCCTTCTGACAACATGACCAAAGTAGGTGAGACGAAGTCTGGCCATTCTCACTTCCAAGGAGCATTTTGGCTGCACTTCCTCCAGGACAGATCTGTTAGTTCTTTTAGCAGTCCATGGTATTTTCAGCATTCTTTTTGCCAGCACCACAACTCAAAAGCATCAACTCTTCTATTGTCTTCCTTATTCATTGTCCAGCTCTCACATGCATATGAGGCGAATGGAAATATCATGGCTTGTGTCAGGCGCACCTTAGTCCTCAAGGAGACATCCTTGTTCAAGGAGACACCCTTGAAGCTGAAAAATATAGCTTCAAATATTTTGTTCAGTTTTCAATTGTTTCAGGTGGGAGATTGTCGTCTCTATTACACCATCCAGGCTGGCAGCAGAAGTCATACAATAAAAGTTTAATTCCCTAATATTTTCTTAGCTAAATGCACAATCCAACTGTTGCATGAGCACATATTTTGCATGTAATTTTAAAAATAATTTTGCAAAGTGGAAGAATGTAACAAAACTGGGTGGGGGATGAGCTAAAATGAATAAACTGAGAAATAAGAAAAACAATCATGATACTTGGCCAACATATATGTCAGTGCTAGCTAATAATTAAACAACTTAAGTAATACCACCAAGAATTTTAGAAAGCATATTTTAAAAAATTCTTTTAATTACTTACCACATGTCTAATTTATAGCTTCAAATCCTTAAAGATTCTAGGAGTAACAACATTTTGAAAATCTACCTGCAGTGTAGTAAATTACCTGGTATGGCTTTTCTAGCCATAAATCTTTGTAAACTCCATGGTGGAATTTGCCCTGAGCAACCAAGTAGCTCCTGATTGTTAAAGTTATCTACCTGGGGTATTTCTGTTGGGAGCAGCACAAAGTAATTTTCTGGGAAGTTCACTCTCTCAGGTGTATAGAATTCTGATGTTGGGATTGGTTAGTTTGGCCACTCTGGCAGGCTAAAAAGGAGCCCTCATAGAATCTCTCACTGCCAGCTGGGAGATGTGAGAGACATGCATTGCTGAGAGAGAAATGCAAGAGACATGCACTGCTGGGAGAGAGACACCAAGAAACATGCACTACTGAGAGAACAATGTGCTACTGAGACTGTGTTGGGGAGACAGCCAGCGGCAAGAGACTGAGTGTGTCCTGAACTTGAATTGTAGTCTGTTGCTTCCCTAATAAACCCCATAATCTGCCAATTCTGTGTGGCCACTGCAGCAAATTATTTAACCCAGCAGAGAGATGGTGGGTGCTGCAGGAACGGTTGGTGTCAGGATTGATGAAAAGGCTGGAGGGAGGCAGCATGTCTGGCTGTGTAGGAATAGGCCTTGGGCTTTTGATGGTAATTCTGTCTTCCTCTTGTGGGGTTAGAGGAGGTCAGAAGATGTGGCCTGCCTGCCCCTTTGGAACTACCTTTCTTTAATGTGTGACATTTGCTCATAAGTATGGAAGACTTGAGCTTAAAACTTAATTTTCCAGGTTTGAGTTATTACCCTAATGAAGCCAAAATTAAGTAATATCATTTTCCAGCACAAGTTGCAGAATGAGAGAGTTCTGATAAGATGGCAGACTAGGCAGAAAGACTGCACAGACCC
>NW_006921638.1:5647616-5672907 GCF_000298275.1 Orycteropus afer afer | reverse complement strand
ACAAGATGACATAACCCAGAAACCACAGCTATGGACATATCCAAAGTAAAATGAGCTTACAAGATTGTAAACAGGGAATCAGAGACATCAATTGGCAAGTAAGGACAACTACAAACAAAAAGAGGGAAAAGACTGGTAGTTACAGAACTTCTAAATGGTGAGGAAGTTAAGAGAGTTTCAAGATAGAATGGACTGTTCTAAACTCGGGGAGAAAATTATAAATCATAGGGTAACCTCAAAGAAAAATGATAGACCTTACATCACAATAAAAAAGAGGACAAGCACAAATATTCAGCATATACTAAAACAACAGCAACAAAGGAAATGATAACACAATTCATAAAGTTGCAGAATGACAGAGCAGAGAAGGCAACTCAAAAGAAATTATTTTAAAAAGAAAACTTTCAAAATGAACTAAGAAATATATTTTCCCGCAGGAGTATTTTTTTTAATTACCTCAGATAAGTTAGCTCACATTTTCCAAACAGAAATATCATCACCTTTGGGCCAAAAAAAAGCATGGAAAGTTTTCAAACACAGAGTTTTCATGAAATTAGATACAACTGAAAAGGGGTTATGGTACAGCAACCTTTTCGTAGGCTCCTTGGACCCTGATTATCTAAGAGCCATTTTGTCAGCCCCCTGGTCAATTGGATGAAATGAGCCCAGAGAGTTAGCTATCTCTGATAAAAGGAAGGCAAAGCAGAAATGTTACTATGTAAGGGTGCCAATAGGTTGGGGATATGGTTATCACTTAAGAACAAAGTATCTTTTGCTCTTCTTTCTGAGGATCAGTGGGATGGCAAGGAGGATGTGGTTTCCTAATACAGCATAATAATTTTTCCTAAATATTTTCAACCCTACTAATTAAAAAACATAACTCACTCTTAGCTCTGTAGTGTCTCTGGAAGATTCCAGGAAAAGATACTCTTAGTACAAATTGTCAGAGCCTATAGATTTGAATATATCTATATATCTATCTATTTGAATATATATATCTCTGGTAGTGTAGTGCCTAAGGCACTTGACTGCTAACCAAAAGGTGGGCAGTTCAAACCCACCAGCCACTCTGCAGAAGGAAGTCTGGGAAATCTCCTTTCGTAAAGATTTACTGCCTTGGAAACCCAACGGGGTCACTATGAGTTAGAATCAACTCAATGGCAATAGGTTTGGTTATTTTTTATTATTGTTGTTATCTATTTACTTAGGGAGCTCTGATGATGCAGTGGTTAAGCCCTCAGCTGCTAACTGAAAGATCGGTGGTTTGAACCTACCAGCTGCTCCATGGGAGGAAGATGTGCCAGTCTGCTTCTGTAAAGATTTGCAGCCTTAGAAATCCTATGAGGTAGTTCTATTCTGCCCTGTAGGGTCACTATGAGTGGGAATCACCTTTATGGCAATGGGTATCTATTTAATTAAACAGCTACTTTATGCAAGCTCAACTAAAGAACACTCAACAATTCTCATAAATAGTTAATTTAAGAGATTATTCTTAAACTGATTTTTTTAACTTATTATTCATATACATACATATGTTTAATATATAAATATATTTCATGGTAAAAAAAAAAAGAGGTTAAATAGCTACATGGATGAAGCTTGAAAACATGCTGAGTGAAATAAGTCAGTCACAAGGGGACAAATGTTGTATAATTCCACTTATAGGAAATACCTAGGATTGGCAAGCGTATAAAGATCAAAGTTTATTAGTTGTTACCAGGGATGGGTGGGAAGGAGAGGAAAAGGGAAACTCACTGCTTAGTGTACACTGAGCTTCTGTTAAGAGTGATGAGAAAATTTGGAAACAGATAATGATAATGTTGAATAACATAATAAACATCACTAATGCCACTGAATACATATGAAGAATATTGAAGAGGAAAACAATTTGTTACGTATTTACCAAACGTACACACACACACAATGCAAACCAGCTTCATGCCTTGACCCTAATATTTAAGAAATCTAATACAGATTTGTAAAAAAAAAAAAAAAATGACAATTGTTTTGGTTACCTAGTACTGCTCTGACAGGAATATACCACAAATGGGATGGCTTTAACAAACATGAATTTATTCTCTTACAGTTTGGAAGCTTTAAGTCCAAGTTCAAAGTGCCAGGCTCTAAGAGCTGGGTGGAAAGCCCCTCAACCTTGGGCTTCAGCTCTGCCTCCTGCTCCTGGCCCACTGGAGCTAGAGGTTTTTCTTCACTCAGATAGCTACTGGCTGCTGAGACTGGCAAGCCCAAGGTTGACAAGTAAAAAGGCACAGTCCTGATTTACCAAACCACACAGCAGGCCATTCATTCAAGTCCATTGCAAGTCTCAAGATCAGCAGAGCATGGTAGGCTGCTGAACAATGACTCGGCTACATGCAGAGTTCAAGTGTGGTGTAAGCTAGAGACTTCCCCCAAGGCTTCTCCTTATATACAGGAAGCAGACCACATCCCTAAAGCAGCTACTCAGCTGCTCACAGCAGATTACACCATGGAGTTGATTACCAATCTCTTCATGGAGAATGCTATATCCAGCTGCCCAGCCACTCATCCAGGCCCAGCCAAGTTGACACACAAACTTAACTACCAGAACAATATACTTCTATTCCTTTTTCTAGGTATGTCTTTAATTTAACAGGTTAAACCGTACCCTTATGACATCTATACACTATAATCAACATCTTAATAGTTTTGAAATTTCTCAATGATAGGTTGTACTGCACTAAAAATCAAGACATGTACACTTAGTACACAAGACATCTTTGGTCTTCTTCAGTCTTCCTTATTAATTACTAACCCCAGAAGACTGGCGGTTCAAACCCACCAGCCACTCCTCAGAAGGAAGGTTGGGCAATCTACTTCTGTAGTGATACTGCCTCGGAAACGCAAGGAGGGGTCACTATGAGTTGGATCCGACTCCATGGCAGTGGTTGCATTTGCATTGCAGAGAAGGATATCTTGCTTGGTAAAGCAGAGGGTCAGTGAAAAAGAGGAAGACCGTCAATAAATGGACACAGTGGCTGCAACAGTGAGCTCAAACATAAAAACAATTGTGAGGATAGTGCAGGACCTGGCAATGTTTCCTTCAGTGTTTTGTTCCGTTGCTCATAGGGTTGCTATGAGTTGGAACCAACTCGATGGCACCTAACAACAACATCATAGGCATCAAAACAGGAAAAGATTAACCATCATTGCACACATACTTAAATTTAAAAAAAAAAAACAAACTATCTTTGAGTAACCTGATCTTTCAGTCCATGAATGATGAAAATGGAGAAATGAGTTATCACATTTGAAGAGGAAAGACTAATGCTATGCATTTGTAGTAAGCCTACTTAATATTGCATGGGAGGCATTTAGCAAAAGCACACTGGAGAGGAAAAGAACTGCCCACACCTTTACTCCTCTTTGATCTACATCTTGTGTCTCATATATGACAAGGGTGTAATACCACCACAAGCACAAATTTACCCTTCCCACTGAAATACCAAACTGGGTAGAGTGGTACAGCACTGTGTCTCCTTCCTGGTATGGTATGCCAATGAAGAAAAAAATCTCTGTTGTATAACTTCCTGCATCTTCCAAGCAAATGAAGGCTCCAAGGAAAAGGTATCATAACTCCTATAAAAATTGTACCTATCAGATTAGGAGATTGTCTTATGCTGCTGATAGGAGTGTCATAAAGGCCTTAAAAATCCTTAAATACTTTGACTAAGCAGTTCAGTTTGTAGAAATTTAAGATAGTAATCTAAGATTTGCAAAATTATTTCTATATAATAGTTTACTGTAGTGTTGTTTGTAATAGTGAAAAATTGGAAACCACCTAAATATCCAATGGCAGGGAATTGATTAAACACAATGCATCCATATTTTGGAATTAAAATTCAAGTACGAGAAGAATACTTTAGGATGTAAGTAAAGTGTTAGAATAAGATTTCACTTTTTTTCTTCATAAATGTGTGTATTTGGTGAAAATTAAAAGTGTGTTTTCCAAAATGATTGTTAATTCAAAAATATGGAATATGCCTTATTTACCCCAGCCAAAAACAAACTTAGAGGGCTGACAATTCTTTCTTTCTTATTTTCTTAATCCCTCCCTTTCTTCATGTCTCTCTGATCCTCCCCCTACCTCCTTCTCTTTCTTCCTACCAATCTCTTTTTCAGAATATCAAGAATATTTTTCCCTTAACCCAAAAGTTTTGAGGTTTCAAGTATGTGAATGAGAAGGTGCTGCTCTCTGGAAGGACCCAGCTCCAGGGAATCAAGACAAAAGTCATTGTCATTTGTACCTGAGGTAGTAACAGAGTGGGAATCCTTACTAGTTGGAGACCAAATATTAAAATGCCCCTCTGTGGAAGGAATTACTAAAAGGATAAGATACCCTGCCAACCTGGGGAAGAACAAGAGTATTGAGAGGTACATGAGAGTACAACACAGGGCTATGTTATCATCTGTAGCCCCAGCAGAGAGAGTTGGAACACAAGCAACAGTGGCAGAGACATCTTTCATCAAGAAGTAGACAGCTACAGCTTAGGGTGGCCAATGGATTGACACTGCCATTAAGAGAACACAAAACTGAAAGCTGTAAGTTACACTTTCTATTTTTTGCTGTGCTTGCCAGCAAGTCACATGTTCATCCATATTCTCTTTGTTTATAAACTGGATAATTCTTTCTCTTTTTACAGCTGCCTCTCAAAGCACAGTTAACACAATGCTATACTTTGACTAGTTTGGTTATTTAAGAATAATGCCAAATCAGCATTTTTAATAGACCATATTGGACCAGATGGAGAGAAACAGACTAATGTGTTCCAGTTGCTTTGTTCTCTGTTATGACCGAGCAGGAAGTTTCAGATCAAACCTCCACCTCTCAGGAAGCTTACGTCAAACTGAATACTGACATCCTGTTGAAAATTGTTTTTTTCTCAATTCTAGATACTCACTATCTGAATTTAAATATTTAAGCAATCTGTCCTGAAATTACGTTTCCTTTTATCCTCGAAAGACTATGTATAAGTTGTAAGTGACAAATGGAATATCTCCATGACTAATAATGGTGAAAGTTAATTTTTTTTTTTTTAGTACTAAGTGCCTATAATTATAACTTTATTTGTATCCCTGTTCTTTATCCCTTATTCACTTGATCACTCAAGTAGGTACCTGTTAACAAAGTTCTAATTCATTAGGTATGCAACTAGTTCACTAAAAATAAACAAAACCTTTAATGGAGCATCCTGATGCTTCCCTCCACGACATTTTACGTAATACTGAAGTGAGGGAAGTGACATGGTGCTGGTTCTAGCTCTTCTAACAACTAGCTGTATGATTTTGGCTAAGTCCCTTAACCTCTCTAGCTTTGGTTTTCTCACTTACAAAATGAGAGGTATGAATTCCAAGATCTTAGTACATTCTGTGGGATTCCATAAGAGAGTAGAAATCCTTATCTTGGGCATTGTAAAATCATATTTCTTAAACTGAAAACAAAACAAACATGTTTTTTTAAGTGTTATACAAAGGATAAATATGTCCCATTTTCCTAGATGGATTGGTTAGGATTATTTTTGGTTGCAAGTAACAAATGTATCTCAAGCTTTCTTAGACAAGAGGGTGACTTTATTATAAGGTGCAGAGATATCACATAGAATCCAAGGACAGAAATTCAGCAGAACATAAGGAGCCAGGAAGGTGACTGTTACCAGAACTATCCCTTCCTCTCCAGCCCCTCTCTCCTTTTTTACATCTGCTTCATTCCACCTTCTCTCTGTAGATCAAGTTCTTCGGCTTCTCCTGATCACAAGACGGAAAATAGGACACCCAGTGTTATGGATTGAATTCTGTCCTCAAAAAAGATATGTTGTACTACTAACCCCTGCACCTGTGAATCCTGTGAATGTGACCTTATTTGTAAATGTGGTCTTTTTTGAAGATGTTATCAGTTACTTATTCCATCAAGGGAACTTGTATGAGGTTGTACCTAATCCCTTCTTCAGTAATGTCTTATAAAAGCAGAGATAGACACAAGAAAGAAGATGCCATGTGAAGATACATCTACAAGCCAAGGGATACCAAGGATTGCCAAGAGCCCTTAGAATCTAGGAGAGAAACATGGAACAGTTCCTCTTTCAGAACCCTGAGAAGGAATCAACGTGGTTGTTACTCTGATTTGAACCTCTAGCCTCCAGAACTATGAGACAATTTCTGTTCTTTGTAATTACTCATTTTACGGTATTTTCTTACAGCCCTAGGAAACTAAAACACTGACAGCTCTTGAATTTACAATTTATAGTCCAGACACAGGAAGAAAGATGACTCTCTTTCAGCCCAAATTCCATATTCCCAGGGAAAGGCTCTAATTGGCCCAGGTAGGGGCTGATGCCCTTCAATGCACTAACCAACTCTCATCTAGATTTGGGACTACTTAGATTGAACATGACAGCTTTCACCACAATTTTGATGATGAGGAGGGATAATTCTAGAAAGGGGGTATAGTGCCTAAGGCATTTGACTGCTAGTCAGAAGGCTGGCAGTTCAAACCCATCAGTCACTCCTGGGAAGGAAAGTTGAGCAATCTATTTCCGCAGTGATACCACCTTGGAAACCCAAGGAGGAGTCGCTATGAGTCGAATCAACAGGAGGCTTATAGGAACAGAAATTTATTGTCTCACAGTTCTATATGCTAGGAGTCCAGACTAAGGGTATTGGTAGGGCCCTGTTCTCTCTGAACTTTCTAAGGGAAGATTCTCTTTTATCTCTGGTAAATACAGACATTCTGCAGCTACAGCATAACTTGGTTGTCACATGACATTTTTCCCTCTCTATCTTGTGTCTCTTCTCTTTTGTAAGAATACCAGTGAGATTGGATTAAGACCCATTCTACTCCAGTATGACCTCGTGTTAACATACTGGAAAAAGTACAGCCAGAATGCTCCTTAGAAACAAGGATGGAGAAACTTCATCTCACGTTGGACATGTTATCGGTCCCTGGAGAAGGACATCGTGCTTAAAGTAGAGAATCAGCAAAAAAGAGGAAGACCCTCAATGAGATGGATTGACTAGAAGGTGCAACAATAGGCTCAAACATAACAACGATTGTGAGGCTAGCACGGGACCAGGCAAAATTTCAGTCTGTTATATATAAGGTTGCTATGAATTGGAATCCATCTGACAGCACTTAACAACAGCAACAATAACGCTAACATCTTCAAAGACCCTATTTCCAAACAAGGTCATGTTCACAGGTACTGGGTTTAATACTTAACAGATCTTTTGGGGGGCACTACTCAATCCATATGGGGAGTATGAGCAGAAAATCCAGTAGATATTTGCATACTAAAATACCACTGTTAGTCAATAGTAATTTTTTAATTTTAAAATAATTATAGATTCATATAAAGTTGCAAAATTAGTATAAAGAGGTCCCATGTACCCTCCACCCAGTTTTCCCCAATGGTAACATCTTACATAACTAGTACAATATCAAAAGTAGGACATTGACTTATCTGATATTTATGTAGCAATATGTTTTCTCAAAAGCCTTGGTGGTGTGTGGTTAAAGTGCTGGACTGCTAACCAAAAGATCAACTGTTCAAACCTACCCGCCACTCCATGGGAGAAAGGTATTGCAGTCTGCTGCTGTAAAGATTACAGCCTTGAAAAAACTCTGTAGGGCAGTTCTACTCTGTCCCGTAGGTTCACTATGAATTGGAATAAACTTGATAGCAATGAATTATGCTTTCTCAAATGTGTAAAATGCAGCAATTAATGTGCAGTTCTGTACATCCGTGCATTCACACATTCTCAAAACTTCTCAATTATCTTACTTAATTAGGCGTATTTTGTGGAGTGGCTGTAAAGAACTCTAAATAAATTGCATTGTTGTTGTGTCCCCTGGAGTCAGACCTGACTCATAGTGATGCCCCCGTGGGTTGCTGAGGCAGTATCACTACGGAAGTAGATTGGCCAACCTTCCTTCTGAGGAGTGGCTGGTGGGTTTGAACCGCCAGCCTTCTGGTTAGCAGTCAAGTGCCTTAGGCACTACGCTACTAGAGCTCCTGTAGTTCATCTAGATGATCTAAAAGGTAATTTATTTATATACAAATATTTACTAAGCCCCTCCTGCCCAGGTTCTAGGCATAGAAAAATAAATAATACAAAGTCCTATGCTTAGAGAGAGTTTATGTTCTAATGAACATTATAAATGTCTTTACATTTCAATTTAAAACATGGTACTATAAATGACTTTTAAAAAAAGTTTTCCTTGGTGAAATAGGAAATAGAGTATAAAACTAAGAAAGACAAGTTGAAAATATAACCAGGTTCAGAAACATCTAGATACATAAAGACTAGATTTTTTTTCCTATGTATTTTTTTTTCATAAATAACTCACTGCCGTTGAGTCAATTCTGACTCATAGAGACCCTTACTCGGGTTTCCGAGGTGGTATCTCTGTGGAAGTAGATTGCCCAGTCTTCCTTCCAAGAAGTGGATGGTGCGTTTGGTTCACAGTCAAATGCCTTATGCACACTACACCACCAGAGCTCCCATTTCATAAATAGGAAAATTATTAGGAATACTATGGCATCTCATCTCACTGTATGTCTCCCTCTGTATGTGTCTGATATTAATACTGTCTGTAGAATTGTACTTACTACAGAGGAAATTTGCTAATATAGACAAATTAAAATTAAACCAAAAATTTCGAAGGTATTATTACAATAATTTCCCTATCCAGTTTTCAATCATTTAACAGACATCAATTGGGAGTGTACCATGGCAAGTTGTTCCAAGATGATAACAATTTCAAAAAATATTTCTCATCACTCACATTTAAAAATCAGTTTTGAAGTTAATCAACGGTTGATATTTACATATTCCTATATCATAGAAACAAGGAGCTCTGGTGGTGCGGTGCCTAAGCATTTGACTGAACCAAAAGGTTGATGGTTCAAATCCACCAGCTGCTCTGCAGGAAGAGAATGGGGCAATCTACTTCTGTAAAGATTTACCACCTTGGAAACCTAAAGGGGGTCACTGTGAGTCGGAATCAAGTCAGTGGCAGTGAGTTTGGTTTTGTTTTTTTTTTTCTTTTTTTTGGTTTATATTATAGAAAGAGACTAAGTTCTTAACCTTCACAAAACTTTGAGATTACCAGTGGAAAAACTAATTGTAAGTATCACACGAAAAGTCATTTTCCTGGTTATCAAAGATCATCAAATGTGTTGATTATGCTTCTGTTAACATATATTCTTAATTAATGGTCAAATAGAAACTATTGAAATGTAAAAATAATGTTTTTTAACCTGGTAAAGTGAGAAATTGTGATAAAAGCCTCTTTACTGATGATTGTACTGACACCTTTTATTTTCTGTGTCTATTGTCAATATGTATGATCTATCAGAGATCTCTGTGCTTTAGAGCAAAAAGATTCCTATCTCTCCACTAGTCGCCTTCCAACTTCTCTTTAGACTTGTTAGGAAGCTCTTAATTAAATAAACAAATCAATCGAAAACAATGAAATTTATTATGTAATTCCAAAAAAAACCAAACTCACTGCCGTAGAGTCAGATCCGACTCATAGTGACCCCTCCTTGGGTTTCTGAGATGGTATCTCTACAGAAGTAGATTGCCCAGTTTTCCTTATGTAATGATAATTGATGAGTTACCACACCTACCACCTGCCGCATTCCTTTCACATGCGGAACCTATATTTTACATTCATTGGGACATCTCCCTTACTATCAGCCTCTAAGGAGTTAAGCCTGCCTTTCACCCCAGCCTGGACCAAGAGACCTTGCAGATGAGGCCATCTTCTGCTGTACATCATCATAGTGATTCACAACTGAGGAATTATAAGGAAGAAGATAGGGGTCAAAAGACAGAAAGGCATGAAGAATGTGTTAAAAGACTGTAAAGTCAGAACAGCATGATTTCAACAAGGAAAGGATGATATGTTCTACAAATTGTGTTCTAGTAAACTTTACATTAATGCCAGGAAAAGTACTAGAATGGATTTTCACAGGTGATTTGAGAGCACTTAGAAGGAAAAGAAGTGATCACTTGGAAGCCAACCAGAGTTTACCAAAAACATGTCAAGTCATACTAAGTTTATTTCTTTTTTTAGATAATATTGGTAGATTGGTTGTCAAGGAGCGTGCTGTACAAAGAGTATGAAACACTGAACTCCTTGTGGACGAGATGAAAAACTGTGGACCAGATTATAATGCAATTAGATGTTACTTGAATGACTTAAACCCAAGAGAAGAGATAAATGTTTTCTTGGACTGAGGCCTCAGTACCAATGCAGGGCTCTGTCCTGGGCTCTATTGCACTTGGGTTGTTAAGGATTACTAATTTGTTCATTACACTAAAGAGTTATTTGGTAAATACTATTGTCAAAGTCAGCATTTCAGTTAAAAATCAACTGTACAAGTTTAGTTCAGATAAACATGTCTTTCAGTAGTAGTTGGACAGACAAGGATTGTAGTAGACTTCTTGGGCTTCATTAATTAAAAATCAGGCTTAGAACTAGAGGGACGTTGGCCTTACCTAGGAGTAGCTTACACAATAAGCAAGGTATACACGAGTTTACTTACTAACCTGTAGTGAACAATTTCTCATGGGTTTCACCACATTTTTGATGTGACGTTGTTCACTACAGATTAAATAAGCACAAGTAAACTCATGTTACCTTGTTGACTGGGTGCTCTGTCTCTGTCAAGGATTGTACATTAGAAAACAGACTTTGATTCTGTAGGAAGGTGCTGTGGGAAAGGGAGAGAGACAGGTGCCAGCCATACCTAGAAGCAGAATAATCGATGTGACAAAAAAAATGTGGTGAAATTTACTACAGATTAGTAAGTAAACACAGGTAAGCCTGTGCTTACCTTGCTTATTGGATAATCTGACACTGGTCCTACCTATTCATGCTTGTTCAAACCACACTATACTTTCAAAGAAACATTGATAAACCAAAGATGTCCTCAGGTGGCCAACCAGGATAATAGGAATTTGGAACTATGTCCTATGAAGCTGATGAAGACATGGTTTTGCCTGGAGAAGAAAAGCCTGGAGGTATAACAAGGGAGGTGATGTATCTTCAGACATTTGAGGGAGAGTCCTGTGGAAGATATCAAGCTTACTATTAGTGAATTGTCACTATTTTTGGGGTACTGACCCAAAAAAAACAAACTCACTGCCATAGAGTTGATTCCAACTCATAGCAACCCCCATCGGGTTTCTGAGGCTATAAATCTTTAAGGAAGTAGATTTCCCCATCTTCCTTCCACAGAGTGGCTAGTGAGTTTGAACCACTGACCTTCTAGTTAGCAGCTAAATGCCTTATCCACTATGCTACCAGAGATCAGAAGTCATAATTCACTGGGCAAATCTACTGCAAAAGACCTCTTTAAAGTGTTAAGGAGCAAAGACATCACTTTGAAGACCAAGCTGTGGTTAATCAAAGCCATGGTATTTTCAGTTGCCTCATATGCATGTGAAAGCTGGACAATAAATAAGGAAGACTGAAGAAGAGTTGACACCTTTGAATTGTGGTATTGGTGAGTAATATGGAAAACGCCATGGACTGCCAGAAGAAGGAACAAATCTGTCCTGGAGAAAGTGCAGCAGGAATGCTCCTTAGAAACGAGAATGGCCAGACTATGTCTCACCCATGTTGGTCATGTTGTCACAAGGAACCATTCCCTGGAGAAGGATATCATGCTTGGTAGAGGGTCAGCGTAATAGGGGAAGACCCTAGACGAGAAGGGTTGGTACAATGGCTGTAATGATGGACTCAGACATAGCAAGAATTGTGAGAAGGTATGTTGTTATTTGCTGTCGAGTCGGCCCTGACTCATAGCGACCCCTCCTTGGGTTTCCGAGGCAGTATCACTACGGAAGTAGGATTGCCCAACCTTCCTTCCGAGGAGTGGCTGGTGGGTTTGAACCGCCAGCCGTCTGGTTAGCAGACAAGTGTCTTAGCCACTATGCTACCAGAGCTCCCGTGAGAAGGTATAGGACCAAAAAATGTTTCATTCTTTTGTACATAGGATACCTATGAGTCAGAGCCAACTCAATGGCTCCTAATAACATAACAACATTTGTGACTTCAGAGGACAAAGCCAGGATCAATGTATAGAAACCATGTGAAAATAAATACATGTAGCTAAATAGATAACCTACTTCATAGAGTTGTTGTAAAAAATAATGAGATAACACAAGTAAAATGCTTAGAATAGTATTGGCACATAGCAAGGCCTCAATAAATGTCAGATTAGAAAGAGAAAAGAATATGGAAAGCTCTTCACTGTTAACCCAAAGGAGGAATCTAGTTTCAGAAAAGCATTTGTTTTTATACAAGATTTAATCCAAGGACACAATTGGTTGTGAATCCTGTCCCCCACCCCTGCCCCTGCCATGAAAGCCCAATTTGTCTTAGTCCCTGATTCTGATTCCTGCCCTGACAATTCCTAACTAATTTTGGTTCTGACTTTATGTCAACATACTCCCTAACATCAGGGAGTGATTCTGAGCATACCATAACTCCTTTCTGATTCCTACCCTACCTGCTCTACATTGGCAACTTGACTCACCTGTTCTGCAGGGATTTCAGGAATGCATCATTCCAATAACCTTTTACTACCTTCACCTTTAACTTATTCTAGTAGGTACAATGTTCGAGCTCTAAATTAAGCTCCAAAAGAACCTCTTAGGCTCTGGCAAGTTGTTATTTTAAAGTTGAAATTAAGGAGGGAAGAGTTTTGTATATCAGTGTTTATGCTTCTCTAAATCTTATTGAATATGGTGTCCAGCATGTGCCATTAGTAATTAGATAGATCATACTTTAGGATTAATATTTTTCTTGATAGTATTTTAAAAAAATAGATATGATAGGAAAAATTAACTAGGTTATGGACTAATCTATATTCTCTTACCCAAATCAGAGAGTGGACTAGGCTGTAAAATCACATAACCATAAAGCAGGCACCACCATTCAGTTGGTGGCAGTTACCTGAATTATAAATATAATAATAGCTCACAAGAAATAGTGAATTTTCATAAAGTTGGCATCAAAATTAATTCTGTAGTATAACAAGAAACAGCCATTTTAAAGTAGTGTCCAGTGATATAATGTAATGATTGGGGAAAAAAGAGTGTGAATGTTGATTATAAAGATAAAAATAAAAATAGTTACAGGAATTATTATTGTTTGGCCATAAAAGTAATGACTTTTTTGCGTAAGTTGTACACAAAATATAAAATTGTTGAAAAATTAACATTTATATTAAAAAAAACAAACTCACTGCTGTCGGGTCAGTTCCCACTCATAGTGACCCCTCCTTGGTTTTTGAGGCGGTATCTCTATGGAAGTAGATTACCCGGTCTTCCTTCATAGGAGTGGCTGGTGGGTTTGAACTACCAGCCTTGGTTAACAGTCAAAATGCCTTAAGCACTATACCACCAGAGCTCCTTACATTTATATAGTACTTTATTATATACTTGTTCTCATTTATTTTAACAGTATTATATAACATGGACACTATTATCATTCCAATTTTAAAGATAAAGAAATTAAGGGTGGGAAATGTTAGGTAACTTACCCACGTTTACACTTTTTAAAAAGACCTCAACTCAATTACATTTGCCCTGACTCCAAATCCTAGACTTTTCCCATTTTATCACAAGTCTCATTACATTGCAGAGTATATTTAAATGTGTAGAAGAACTTAGCTATCTAGTTTTGTAGAATCACCATCCTTAAGAATCTTCAAGAAGAGAGTAATTATGTCTTACATAGTTTTAATCAGGCCCAAAGTAAAATTTTAGACATGGTGATCCCTTGAGGTTCTTTCATTTTTAATTTTCAATTAAATTAGTATCAGCCTACTTCTCAATACAGTTTAAGGCTTGTGATATCTACCTCACATGTAGATTTAATTAAAGTAGCCTGAGCTACTTAAAAGCCTTAAAAATGTACCCTTCAATCCGAAATCAGTATTGTATAGGTAACCGAAGCATGGCTGGTGACATAGTGCCTAAGGTATTTGACTGCTAACCAGAAGGTTGGTGGTTCAAACCCACCAGCCACTCCGCAGAAGGAAGACTGGGCAATCTACTGCAGTAAAGATTTACCACCTTGGAAACCCAAAGTGGTTTACTATGAGTCTGAATCGACTCTATGGCAGTGAATTTGGTGTTTAGGTGACCAAAACAATGCCACTAGTTGGTATTTCAAATACCAGCAGGGCCAGTCAACAAATGGTGGGCAAGTTTCAGTAGAACTGCTAGACTAAAACAGACTAAGAAGGATCTACTTCTGAAAAAATTAACCAGTGAAAACTTTATGAATATCAGTGGAACATTGTCTGATATACTACCAGATGATAAGCCCCTCAGATTGTAAGGCACTCAAAATACAACTAGGAAAGAGCTGCCTCCTCAAAGTAGAGTTGAACTTAATGATGTGGATGGAGTAAAGCTTTTAAGATTTTCATTTGCTTATGTGGCATGACTAAAAATGAGAAGAAACAACTGCAAGTATTCATTAATAATTGGAACATGGAATGTATGAAATATGAAGTAAGGAAAATTAGAAGTTGTACAAAATAAAATGGAATGCATAAAAATCGATAACCTAAGCATTAGTGAGCTGAAATGGACCAGTATGGGTCATTATGAATTGGAAAAATATGTCCTACTATGCCAGGAATGACAAATTTAAAAGGAATGGTATTGCATTAATTGTCAAAAAGAACATTTCAAGATCTATTATGAAGTACAATGTTGTCAATGATAGGATAATATCCATATGTCTACAAGGAAGACTAGTTAACATGACTATTACTCAAATTTATGGACCAACCACTAAAGCCAAAGATGAATAATTGAAGATTTTTACCAACTTTGAAAATCTGAAATTGATCAAACATGGAGTCAAGATGTGTTAATAATTACTGATGATTGGAATGCAAAAGATGGGGAAAAAGAAGAAAGATATGTAGTTGGAAAATATAGAATTCTTGATAGAAACAATGCTGGAGATAATATAGAATTTTCCAAGACCAATGACTTATTTATTATAAATAGTTTTTTTAAACAGCATGAAAAAGGACTATATATGTTTATCTCACTGGAGGGAATACACAGGAATCAAATCAACCACATCTGTAGAAAGAGAAGATGAAGAAATTCAATATTATCAATCAGACCAAGCCTACGGGCCAACTTTGGAACAGACCATATGCAAGTTCAAGTTGAAGCTGAAAATAATTACAAGTCCATGAGATCCAAAGTATGACCTTGAGTATAGCCCATCTAATTTAGAGACCATCTCAAGAATAAATTTGACATATTCAACATTAATAACTGAAGACTAGAGGAGTTATAGGATGGCATCAAGGACATTATACATGAAGAAAGCAAAAAAGCAAAAGATCATTAAAAAGACAGGAAAGAAAGAGAAGACCAAATGGGTATCAGAGAAACTTTGAAACTTGCTGTTAAAAGTAGAGCAGCCAAAGTAAATGGAAGAAAGTAAAAGAACTGGACAGAAGATTTCAAAGGGCAGCTCAAGAAGACAAAGTGAAGTATTATAATGTATTATAATGAAATGTATGGAGTTAGAAAACCAAAAGGCAAGAATATGTTCATGCATGCTCATGTTCATTACAGCACTATTTACAATAGCAAAAAAATGAAAACAACCTATGTGCCAATCAGCAGAAGAGTGGATGACCAAAAGTATGGTACATACACATACTGGAATTCTATACAGCACTAAAGAATAATGTAGAGTCTGCAAAACACTGCATAATATGGATGAGCTTGGAGGATATTATGCTGAGTGAAATAAGTCAATCACAGAAGGACAAATATAGTATTAATTCGTTGTTGTGGAGGGTCAAGGAAAGGTTTATATAAGGAGGGAAACTTTCTTTGTTTGTTGCCAGGGGTGGGAGGGGAGGGGAGAGAACATTGCAAAAAAAAAAAAGCATTGACCCATGTCACTTTAGTTTTGTGTATTTCACCGTACATAAATTATATTTAAAAAATGCATTAAAAACAGAATGCATTCGCCATTTCTCAAGCTAAAAGAAAGAACTGAAGGAAAAGAAAATTCAAATCTTGAGTTGTAACTTGAAGGATTCTAGGCAAAATACAGAGCCCATTCTCTGTGTGATTCTTCCATCTTCTTTTGATGCTTCCTGTGTCATTCAATATGGGCAAAATATTGAATGACACAGGAACATTAAAAGAAGATGGAAGAAATACACAGTATCACTGTACCAAAAAGTATTGGTGTTCATCACAGTTGTATCCTTTCACCATACTTACTCACTCTGTATGCTGAGCAAATAATCCAAGAAGCTGGACTATACAATGGACAATACAGCATCAGGATTGGTGAAAGACTCATTAACAACCTGTGATATACAGATGGCACAATTTTGCTTCCTGAAAGGGAAGAGTTGAAGCACTTACTGATGAAGATCAAGGACTACAGCCTTCAGTATGGATTACACCTCAACATAAAGAAAACAAAAATCCTCATAATTGTACCTATAAGTAATATGATGCTAAATGGAGAAAAGATGGAAATTGTAAAGAATTTCATTTTATTTGGATCCACAATCAACAACCATGGAAGGAGCAATCAAGAAATCAAACAACTTATTGTATTGGGCAAATCTGCAACAAAAGACCTCTTGGAAGTGCTAAAGAGCAGGGATGTCACTTTGAGGACTAATATACGCTTGACCCTAGCCATGGTATTTTCAGTTGCCTCATATGTATGTAAAAACTAGACAATGAAGAAGGAAGACTGAAGAAGAATTGATGGCTTTGAATTATGGTGTTGGTGATGAATACTGAATATACCATAGACTACCAGAAGAATGAACAAATCTGTCTTGGAAGAAGTACAGCCTGAATGCTCCTTGGAAGAAAGGATGGCAAGACTTCATCTCACATACTTTGGACATGTTATCAGGAGACACCAGTCCCTGAGAAGGACATCATGCTTGGTAAAGTTGAGGCTCAACAAAATGAGTAAGACCATCTATGAGCTGAATTGACATAGTGGCTGCAACAATGAGCTCAATCATAGCAACGATTTGGAGGATCGTAGTGTTTTGTCCTGTTGTACATAAGGTCACGATGAATTTGAACCAACTTGGTGGCACCTACCAACAACAACATCAATATTCTGTTGTATGGATATACCACAGAATGAATATACCATTTTATATACCATTTTGTTTATCCATCACTCAATTGATAGACATTTTAGTTGTTTCCACTTTTGGCTATTAATAATGCTGCTACAAACATTCAAGTACAAGTTTCTGCATGAATATATGTTTTCATTTCTCTTGAGTATGCACCTAGGAGTGGAATTGCTTGGTCCTATGGTAACTCTGTTAAACGTTTTGAAGAAATACCAAACTGTTTTCTTTTTTTAACTTTTTATTGTTATTTGGGTGAAATTTTATAAAGCAGATTTGTTTTACATTCAACAATTCATACACGTTTTGTTTTGTGACAGTGAGTACAATCTCCACTATGTAACAGCTCTCCTCCCACTTCCTCCCTGTGGTCATCCATTCCCATTTTCATTCACACCTTATGCATTCCTGCCTCCCTAGTGTTCTCCCTGTGCAAATGCTGCCCTTCTGATCTGTGGTTGCTTTTTCTAATGAGTGCATCTCCCTAGTGTAGTTGTTCAGGTCATAGACCTATCAATTGTTTGGCTGAAAGTTATTGGGAGTGAGTCTAATTCCAGGCCATGTGGCCCTAGTCTCGGGGTTTCACCAGTATCTATTTGACCAGTAATCTTGTTTTTTTTTTTTTTTTTTTGTTGTTGTTGTTCCACATTTTTCTCCCACTCTATCCAGTTCTCCTGTTTTAATCATTCTCTGAGTGATTGCAGTGGTAGCAGGGCACCATCTAGATCTTCTGGTCTCAGGGTCATATGGACTGAGGTTCTTATGGTCCATTAGTCCTTGAACTAATCGTTTCCATGGGTCTTTATTTTCTTCACTCTTTTTAGCTCTGGACAAGGAGAGACCAATAGTTACATCTTAGATGGCTGCTTGTAAGCTTTTAAGACCCCAGTCACTCTCACCAAAGTAGGGTATAGAACAATCTTTTCGTGTACTATGTTGTGCCAGTTGAGCTTGATGTCCCCCTGAGACCTTTCTCCTGGGCCCTCAGGCCCAGCAACTGACTCCCTCAAGGTTCTTAGTTATGGCTAAGAAGTTATTTTCACTTCATCCCCCACTGACTCTATTATACTGTATATGTGTCAAACTGTTTTCCAAAGCAACTGTAATGTTTTACATTCCTGCTAGCAATGTACAAAGATTGCATTTTCTGCACATCCTTACCAACACTTGTTATTGTCTCTGTGTGTGTTTTTTTGTTTGTCTTTTGTTTTTTGTTCTTTATTTCTTTTTTTTTAAATATAGCCATCCTAGTGAGTATATAAGGAGCTCTGGTAGCATAGTGGCTAAGACACTTGCCTGCTAACCAGATGGCTGGCGGTTCAAACTCACCAGCCACTCCTCGGAAGGAAGGTTGGGCAATCCTACTTCCGTAGTTGTACTTGCCTCGGAAACCCAAGGAGGGGTCGCTATGAGTTGGGGCCGACTCGATGGCACATAACAACAACAACAACAACAAGTGAGTATATAAGGAGCTCTGGTGGCATAGTGGATAAGGCATTTGACTGCTAACCAGAAAGTCAGCAGTTCAAACCCATCAACCACTCCATGGAAGGCAGATGGAACAATCTACTTCTGTAAAGATTTACAGCCTCAAAAACCCAGTGGGGTTGCTGTGAGTTGGAAACCACTCGATGGCAGTGAGTTTGGCTTGGCTTTTTTGGTAATGGGTATATAAGGAGTTCTAGTGGTGTAGTGGTTAAGGCATTTGGCTACTAACCAAAAGGTCGGTGGTTTGAACTCACTAAGAAGAAAGACGAGGCAGTCTGCTTCCATAAAAATGTGTAGCCTTGGAAACCCAACAGGGGTCGCTATAAGTCAGCATCAGCTGGATGGCAGTGAGTTTGGTTTTGGTTTGTGATACCATCAGAGTGCTGAAGACACATTTGACTCAACAAATACCAGCAAGTTACTCATAACACATTTTCTAATCTGCCTCAAAATCTGCCTTTTCCATCTTCAGACAGTTGTTAAGGAGGAGAGTTAATAATAGTGACTGTACAATTAATATTTACTCCATGCCAGGAACCTTTTTTATTTGATCCTCACAACAACCCTCTGAGGTAGGCACTATTATTAACTACATTTACAGATCAGAAAATATGCACAGAGAAATTAAATAACACATGCATTGCTTTGTTGTAGCTATTAAATGCTAGAGGCAGGATTCAAATCCAAGCTCACATGACTTAAGGGCGTATGTGTGTAACCACTCATAAACTGCTTTCTTCCCCTCCGTAGCTCTCTGTTACACTATGAGGTAAAGCTTGTCTTCCTACCTTCCTTCAGGTTGTTGGTGGGATATTTAGCAAAGCCTTGAAATGCTTGGAAACTGCTGATTCAGCAATATCATCTCTTTCTAATTCCATCCCTACTGTGTGTCTGTGGGATGGTTTTTCTAAAAAACTTCTGCTTTTCTTCAGAGATATATGAGCACAAAAAATGAAAAGATTAAAAAAAGTGGGACCTTTTTTCTACCCCTTCTGCTGTACTCTTAGAAGAGGTTTATGGACTCAGTAGTACCTATAGAGATTTTTCAATATATACTTTCTCTTCTGTCTGACATCTTGCACATATCTGAAACAGAAATATAGACATGTATCCTTCACCAAATACACTATTTTATATTCCCAGAGTTTGAATTCAACACCTGATTATAGGTGATTTATCAGGGTTTGTGTGTGTATGTGTGTGTGTGTATCAGAATATGTTTTTAATAACTACTTAAACATTCAATAATCTAATTTCTATTAAAAGAGATTTTAAAACAAACACACATACCTTTATTTCACTGTAAATTACAAAAGTAACTTCAAACACTTCAGAAATGGCTTAGCTACTACTTACAATCAATTTTAACAGAATGTTGAGTTTATACTACTGTTTTCCTGCAGGTTACTGGTTTTTAACTGCTAGGAGTTAAAAAAACAGTAGAGTAAATAGAACACATTCACAGCAATATGAAATTCAGCCTATGACTTTTCAACACCAAAAAAGTAATTATTTAAGTATTTATTTCTTAGCCATTTAGAACTTTTGTTTCTTGAAACTACATTTACGATTTGACTGATTTGACTACTGTTTGATATCAGCTACATAAATTAAATACTCCAGATTATTTGTAAGCATTGTGAAATTGGTGATGTTCCTCTCCATAAATGCTCTCTCTCCTTTTCTGTGGCATCTTTCTTCATTTTCCATTCTTCTGGGTACTTGTGTCCTGTTCCTGCTTCCCAAACTGCCCACTGCTCTTCCATTAGCCTGGAAATTACCCTTCTCCCCTTCTCCCCACTGAGCGCCAATGTTTTATTTCTTGTAAGTCTTACACAATTGGTAACTGATATACTAATTCAAACTAGCATATTAGTGATTGACAACTACCTTGGGAACTTGGGAAAGAAGTTTGGAAAAGGCCTTCCCTGTGGCTTTCAAATCCCACACAGACAACAGCTCAATTAGCTTATCTATTAAAGTGGTTCTGTTCCTAAGTACTGTATACCTTGAGAGAATATATTAAATATAAAAAAAAAGGTATTTATTAAGGGAGCTATTGTTTAGATTTACTTGTATTTCCCACATGGGATTTTTAATTTTTTTTACATCCAGAACTGAAATAACAATTAGGAGACTAATTCCAAAATCACAGATAAGAAACTCATCTTCATTTCAGTTTTATTGTTACTAGACATCCTATATACATTCTTATATTAATCATTTATAAAACAAGAATAAAATATGGGAAAATTTTATGGAAATCAATGATCATATGTTACATTAAAATATAAAATAAATGATGATGATGCTGTATAAAGTCATAATCTTGTGTTTTTCTAAAATATTACGATTTTTCAATGACACAGGTACAAATATATCATGATTAATTTACAATTTAAGAAGCATATGAAAATGTCAAATTTACATATATTAAATCAGGATGGATAAAACTTTTGTAAATGTTAAATACTCGGAATAAATTTGCTATAGAATTTTTGGGTGAAATTATTTTCTAATTAGCAAGTCAGAATAAAATAATAAAACTCTTGGTACCTTATATCAGTGCTAATTATTGGCTCTAAATCAATACTGCTAGATAAAAAAGCTATTATACTTTTAAATTTCATATATAATATATAAACCAAATACTGTTTTAGTTGCAGACCTCATGGATCCTATTTTTAAATTGTTGTTGTTGTTATTTGCCGTCGAGTTGCCCCCGACTCATAGCGACCCCTCCTTGGGTCCGAGGCAGTATCACTACGGAAGTAGGATTGCCCAACCTTCCTTCCAAGGAGTGGCTGGTGATTTATTACACCTAATTTGGATTTCTCCCTGAGATTTTAGCAAATTATATAGAGCTTTGAAAGAATTGTTTTCAGTAATTATGTTGAATAATCCCTGTATGTATTTACCTTCATCAAGATAGTTTAATTTTCAATACTGTTTTGAACAATTTGAATCACAGAATGTTAATAAATATTATACATCAATTTAGCAAACATTATGCTTGCTCATTTCTTTTACTTGTATGAATGGTGAATTAGAACTTTTTGGTTAATCAATAACTTTACCTTAAAAGGTATTCCTTTTTTATTGTTGTCTCAAATCATGCAAATTAAATTGGACCTATATTTTCAGATGATAATTTTTTTATATATATCAAGGATAACACTCAGAAGTAATTTAGTGAACTCTTGCTATTCTGGTTACCTAGTGCCACTCTGACAGGAATATACCACAAATGGGATGGCCTTAACAAATAGGAGTTTATTATCTCATAGTTTGGAGGCTTTAAGTCCAAGTTCAAAATGCCAGGCTCTAGGGGCTGTGTGAAAGCCCCTTGACCTTGGGCTTCAGCTCTGCCTCTTGCTCCCGGCCCACTGAAGCTAGAGGCATCTCTTCACTCAGTCAGCTACTGGCTGCTGAGGCTAACAAGCCCAAGGTTGACAAATAAAATGGCACAATCCTGGTGTTACCAAACCACATGGCAGGCCATTAATTCAAGTCCATTGTAAGTCCCAAGGTTGGCAGAACATGGCAGGCTGCTGAACAATGACAGTTACATGCAGGGTCCACGCATGCCGTAAGCTGGAGACTATTCCCCAAGGCTTCTGCCTATATACAGGAAGCAGACCACATTCCCTAAGGCAGCTACTCAGCTGCTCCCAGTAGATTCCACCATAGAGTTGATTACCAGTCTCATAATGGGGAATACTGCATCCAGCTGCCCAGCCACTCTACCAGACCCAGCCAAGTTGACACACAAACTGAACTACCACATCTGCTTATTCTTTGTGATCCATTTAACATTTAAGTTGATTTTTCTGTTTGCCTGTGAATTCTTCATATATTTATTTATGCTGTATAGTAATCATTCATTTCTTTAACATGGATTTATTAGGTATCTTCTGTAGGTTTAGTACCTAGTTAAGTGATATTTGAGTACGAGAATATGATTTTCCAAATCAGAAAATAGGACACATGCTTAGACAAATACATCTTCTGGTGACAGTGTTTCTGAATCACAGAAATGAGGACTATCCTGGAATATCCAAAACACAATGATGCTAAATATAAGGTTTGTAAAAAAAAAAAAAATGAAGATATAAAATAAAACAATAATAAAAAATCATTTACTGAATATATATTGGGTGTCCAGAACTTATATATATCAAACATAATTTTTACAGCTTCTATAAAGATTTACAGCCTTGGAAACCCCATGGGACAGTTCTACTCTATCCCATAGGGTTGCTATGAAGTGGAAACCACTCGATGGCAGTGAGTTTTTTAGCTTAATTTTCACAGCAACCATTTAATAGGTACGGAAGCTGAGGTTTAGGGTGGGAATCAGGTGGTTGAATAACTTGTATAAAATCAAATGGCTGGACTGTGCCAGAGCTGAGTCTCAAACCCAGAGCACATCAAAGCCTGTGCCTCTTCCACAGCAGCATGCTTTCTCAAAGAACATGTGATGTTCGAGTGTCTCTTAGCATATGGGTATTTGTGGTTAAGAATAGGAAGGGGAATTAACATCAGAGAGACCTGGGTTGATTATTGGCTTTGTTGTCTCTACCACTTAGTAGCTATATCATGCTGGGCAAGGCAACTTAACCTCTCTGAGCCTTAATTTTCTCATGAGTAAAATAGATTTAATAATACCTACCTCAAGGGAGCTCTGGTGGCATAGTGCCAAGGCATTTGACTACTAATCAGAAGGCTTGCAGTTCAAACCCACCAGCCACTCCTCGGAAGGAAGGTTGGGCAATCTACTTCCGTAGTGATACCACCTTGGAAACCCAAGAAGAGGTTGCTATGAGTCGAATCAGACTCGAGAGCAATGGGTTTGGTTTTTGGTTTTGGTACCTCAAGGGTATTATGAGGATAAATGAAATAATGTATGCCAAAACCAAAACCAAAACCAAACTCACTGCTGTGGAGTAGGATCCAACTCATAGTGACCCCTCTTTGAGCTTCCCAGGCAGTATCACTACGGAAGCAGATTGTCCAACCATCCTTCAGAGTAGTGACTAGTGGGTTTGAACTGCCAGCCTTCTGGTTAGCAGTCAAATGCCTTAGGCACTAGCATTTTAATACAGTGCTTGGCACATAGAAAGTGTTCAATAAATGCCATTTATTATTTTTACTATTTCATAGTATCAGTTCAGAAAAGAGATAGTGATATTGTTATACACTAGTGAAAATATTATTGCTGGTGAAAATGTCTAGGATGTAAATCCTCTGATCTCATGTAATCTTCAGGATCAGATTTGATAATTAAATTAATAAAAATAATTTCTGAATAGTGATTTAATATTTTAGTCTGTTTTTAATTCCTTCTTTAAAATCTTTATCTATGACTTTAATGCCTATGATAAATCTGGATGAAGTGTTAATAGAACAGAATTAACTGATATTTATTGAGCATCTACTATATTCCACGCACTGTTTTAATGGTGGTGAACAAAACAGTCAGTTCTTGCCTTCATGGGATGTAAAAATCTACTGGGAGAAGCAAAGTAATCTAATAATTACACAAATAATGTAAAGTTGTATTTGTGGTAAATGCTATAAAAGAGATGTACATGGTGCAATGAGATAGTACAGCAAATAAGGATTTAACTCAGTCAAGGAAGTCAGAGGCAGAGACAATTGAGATAGATCTAAAGGGTGAGTGCAATTAACTAATCAAAGACAGTGGGAAAAATGATACTGGCAGAGAAATAACATGAGCAAGGATCAGGAGTCCCAAGGATTGAAAGAAGGTACTTGAGTATGGCTGGAGAAGAAAGCCAGGGTAGTGTATTATAACAGGAAGGTGAAGAGTAGATGAGGCACCAGAATGTCCAAGGCTCTGAAGGCTGTGCTAAGGAGTTTGCACTTTAAGAATAATGGGGAAATCATTGAAGGATTTAGTTGAAAGTGACATGCTACTATTTTATTTTTCTAAAAAAAAAATCACTGTAGTGTGGAGAGCTGCTAGAGATGAAGAATAGTGAATGCAGGTGGATTAAAAAGCTATTGTACTATTTGAAGTAAGAGATGCTTGGCTTGCAGAGTGTCACCAAAAATAAAATTTTAAAATAGAAAAGAGAGAATGATTATTGGCTTGGATTAGGATGGTGAGAGTGATAATGGCAGGAAAATTAAGCCGATTTGAAAGACACCTAGAAAATAAAACAAAGGATTTCATGGATTGGATAATAGGAGTTAAGGAAGGAAGTGGTGGCTTTACTATAAAATATAGTTGTGCTTTAGAAATGCAATCATGCCTTAGAGTTAAAGCCAATTGTATTGACAATTAATTATATTAACAAGCACTACAACAATAAAACAAAACAAAACAAAACTTAAATATAATTGAAGGTTAATTCTATTAACAACAACGAAACATTTAAGCCAACGATTAACTATTGGAAAAAAAAAAAAAAAACACCTCACTGCCTTCGAGTCGCATCCAACTCAAAGCGACCCCTCCTTGGATTTTCGAGGCGGTAGATTGCCCAGTCTTCCTTCCGAGGAGTGGCTGGTGGATATGAACCGCTAGCCTCCTGGTTAACAATCAAATGCCTTAGGCACTA
>NW_006921638.1:5641956-5647516 GCF_000298275.1 Orycteropus afer afer | reverse complement strand
ACCATGCATGTTATATTTATTTTTTTTTTTCAGTTAACTAGTGCCTAAGGCACTTGACTGCAAACTAGAAGGCTAGTGGTTCAAACCCACCCGCTACTTAAGGCAGTTTGGGCACTCTACTTCTCTAGTGATACTGCCTGGGAAACCTGAGGAGGGGTTGCTATGAGTCGGTCCTACTCCATGGCACATAACAACAACAATAAAAAGCATTAGTAAAAACCTAATTGTTTCTAATTTTTGTGTCAGCCATGATATGATATGTTTATATGTCTTCTTATAAAATTTATAATTGTATTTTAAATGTACTTTTTAAATGATACAGGCAGATAGTAGCTGCACTGTTGATAACCAAGCCTTACTCTTGAATGCTTTTCATGCCAGTACTGAAAAAGGCTTTGCAAGTATTAAACTTCACGATACATCTGACAAGCAGTTTTAGGTAATTAAATTTTGTGATCTACCCACTTGACATATGAATTAGTTCCTAGTTATACTCTCTTACATATTTAAGATGAAATTTTAAAAAATTAAGTAAAAATAATCATGCAAGCCACAAAGAACTATATAGGAGTTAAAAATAACTATGAAAACTCCTAAATTGAAAAATGTACCTTCTTTAGAAAATGTGTCAAACTTTATGGTTGAACTAGTTCATATTGGTCTAGAATTTAGAAATTAATTTATCCTCCAAAAAATATTTTTGGAGGTCCATTGTATACTGCACACTGTGCTAAGGTGGCCATACAAAGATACCTAAGGTAGGGCACGATGGCATCTGTCATTGAGGAACTAGAGTCTGATGAGGGAAATCATCAAGGAATCAAATAAATACAAAGCTAAGTGACTTATGCTATAACAGAGGTGTTTACAAAGTTGTGTATTCTACTGATGTACAAAGACAACATTATGTAAAAAGGCAAAACATCTTATAATAAATAATTAATAACAATCACTCCAAGGACTGTGTTAATAACATCAATTTTTCTAAAGCACAAAAATAAATTTCTGTACTATAGAATAAGGGACCCCACAAAATCTCTAAATAAGCTGATATAAACTTCTAAACAAACATCTAATTTAAACTTCTCATTTTATGGATATATGAAGGGAGCTCTGGTGGCGTAGCACCTAAGGCATTTGACTGGTAACCAGAAGGCTCACAGTTCAAACCCACCAGCCACTTCTTGGAAGGCAGGTCGGGCAATCTACTTCCCTAGTGATACCGCCTTGGAAACCCAAGGAAGGGTCACTAGGAGTCAGATCCGACTCGATGGCAGTGAGCTGAGAGTTACCACTGAGAAAACTGAAGTTTAAGTGAATAGTGGTAAGTGCAGAGACTAAATCTCCTGGCTTCTATTGATGGTCTTTCCATCCCATCTTTAACATGTATTTATGTCAGCTTTTTTTCATGATTCAGGGAAGGTGAAACCCTATTTAAAATTTCTATAAATTCATACAAGAGTGATGCAAAAACCACAATCTAGATTTTTCATAGCATTCATCCATTCATTATATACCCAAAAAAACAAACCCATTGCTGTTGACTTGAGTCCGACTCATAGCTACCTTGTAGGACAGAGTAGAATTGCTCCATAGATTTTCCAAGGCTGTGAATCTTTACACAGCTTTCTCCTGAGGAGCGCCTAGTAGGTTTGAACTACAGACCTTTTTGTTAGCAGCCAAGTGCTTTAACCACTGCACCACCAGGGCTCCTTAGAAGAGGCTACACTATGTCAAGCATTGTTTTAGTAAATACGGAAGACACTGTTCTGCTTACCCCTAACCCAGGATAGTTGACATTTAAACAAATGAGTACAAAGTATTAGGAACTACGTGAGGGAATCAGAGCACAATAACGAAAGAAGTGTTGAGTGTTAGGGGTGTTGGGGATTGAGGGTCCAGAAAGTGCTTCCCAGAGATGATATGTGCTTAGTGTAGTGTGTATTCTTAATCTCTATTTGCAAAACAATGATTTGGTCCATTTAATTTTCTCTGATTTATATGAAATGTAAGTTTTAGAAAATATGAATTTATATTCTGGCCAATTAATGTTATGTAAGAAGTTTTGGATGCCTTAAGTTTTTCCTTGATTCTACTTATTTTGGAAATTTTAGCTCTTTTTATTGCAACTTGTTCGCTCTGAATGTTAAGACACACTAATGAGCTTTCATTCTTACACAGACTGGTTGCAACAGCTTTGGAATGTGTTTATAAAATTGAAAGACAAACAAAAACAAAAAATGCTACAGTTTAAAATTGGCTTTTTACTAGATATGCTACTTTGCTTCAAACTTTACACTGTACACAGATAACAAGAAACAGATAAATGAAAGTTGCAGATAATCAGAGAACAATTTTGGTTGCCTTTCGGGATTTTCACAATTGAATATACTTAGCACAGTCCACGCATATAATGAGGGTTGGCTCCAGAAGATTTGAGGCCTACCTACCAGTAGATCCATCATTATGAAAAACAAGATAACAGTTAAATTAAATTGTAGTCTGTCCTTGAGGATCTGATAGAAATATATGTATTATTAACAGAAAATTTATGAGTCTAAAGCCAGTCAGAAGTCATATTCAGGCTAAAGCATAACTTGCTACTTTGTTAGAAACAAAGAGAATATGCTTTTTGTTGGGAGGCTAACTCCTAGGAAGAGATACATACGCCACAGATAAAAAACCAAACCAAACACACTGCCGTCCAGTCAGATCTAACTCATAGTGACCCCCTCCTTGGGTTTTTGAGGCAGTATCACTAGGAAAGTAGGTTGCCCAACCTTCCTTCTGAGGAGAAGTTGGTGGGTTTGAACCACCAGCCTTCTGGTTAGCAGTCAAATGCCCTAGGCACTACGCCACCAGTGCTCCCACGCCACAGATAGAGCACCAGCAAATCTTACTTTTGAAATAAGTGGGACAGAAAAGTGAAGAGAACCTTCAAGTGCTGCCTTGCTGTAAGATATAGGGGTCAGAGTGCGTCTTTTTAGTGAATTAGGTCCAGCGACCTACATGAACTCTGAGGGAAAACAACTGAATAGTAGAGTTTAAATGTGTGGAGGGGATTTAATTATGAGGAGGCTGAGCCCAGGACAACTTCTAGAGGGATTTGGGCCTATTGTGCACTCACCCAACATTTTTCAAGAGGTAAAATCAAATTAAAATGAACATCAAAAGCCAAAAAGAAAAGAGGCCTCTAAAGTTGTAGAGATAAGGCATGACCAGCCCCTTGGCATTCATGAAAGTAATAAAAGCATTGACCACTTTGATTTTGCTGCTATGTAGAAAGATTCTGTTACAAATACTAATATTTGTATTTAATAACTAATATTAATAACTAATACTGTGTTTAAGGGGAAGTGAGAACAACACTCAGCACCTGTTAAGGGCCAGGGACACATGCTTAGCACTTTCTCTGAAAGATAACAATTAACTTTCTCATTAAAAACAATTAGAAGATCAAGAAGTTTCCCACTGATGGTTAGAGTCATCTGACCTTTGCTCACCAATAGGCTTAATGGTCAAATTAATTTACTAGAGCCTACTGGTCTGATAGAGACTGGTGGAACCCACAATGCTAGGGCCCTTAGACATCCTTAAAACAGGGAATTGAACTCACCCCTGTGGCTCAACTTTCAGGCAAATGATAAGCCTGTAAGGTGAACAATAATACCAGGGAGGTATGTACTCATTAAAACAATCAACCATACAGGGTCGAAAGGGCAGCATTTGCCCAGGGATAAAACTCTGAAGGTGGGAAGGGGTAGGAAAGAAGGATGGAGGGAAATAGTAAATACAGGGAAGAAGTAGGAAGAATGCTGTTACCTTCTGGGGATTGCAATGAATGTCATAAAACAAAATGTGTATGAGTTATTGAAGGGAAAACCAATTTGCTCTATTAACTTTCACCCAAATGACAATAGAAATTAATAATAATAAAATGTAAAAAATAATTTACTAGAGTAATTGTTGTTGTTACGTGCTGTTGAGTCGAACCCAACTCATAGTGACCCCTCCTTAGGTTTCTGAGGCAGTATCACTACAGAAGTAGATTGACCAACCTTCCTTCCAAGGAGTGGCTGGTGGATTTGAACCACCAACCTTCTGGTTAGCAGTCAAGTGCATTAGGCACTACACTACCAGAGCTCCTTACCAGAGTAATAATATTTTGAAAGCCAATGTTATTCTTATCCTTGCATCATCTGTATGAAATTGCCAATATCATTAATAGAATTGTAAATGAGAAAGAAAGTGATGAGCAGTTGTTACCTAAAGCAAGTGTGGAGGCAGATGCAAGTAGCCAAACTTAAGGGACTGGGATGGTATTGCTTTGAAAGGGTTTATCCTTGCATTTTGTATTCTTCATATGTAATCATTATGCCAAAGACAATCTATTTCATCATGTATTATAAACATTTTTTCCCAGACATGCACCCTAAAGTTTCTGGGATGTGTTGTCTTCTAGTTGCAATTACAATTATTATGTTGCACCAGTTAAAAACAAAGACCGGATAACATTATTTTCATTCATATCATAAAAACAATACATGTGTATAACAACAACAAAAAATCAGAAAAGTCCAAATAAATAAGTAAAAAAAAAAAAAAAAACACTGTTAATTTCATCAGTCCAGAAAACTGCTGGCCAATTTTAAAAATTTGACATAACTTGAGATACAGCATATGCTGTTTTGTAGCTTTTTTTTTTTCCCACTTAAACTGTTAAATATATTAGACATATTAAAAATATCTTTCCATATAAAGAAAATAACTTCTGCAACATCATTATTAATGACAATACATAGTTAATTGTTTGGATGTATCATAATTTGTATTGATATAAATTTGCTAAACATGTGGGTTGTTTTCTTTTTCTTTTGATTTTTTTTTTTTTTTTAACTAAGATTGGGCAATGCACTTCTATAGTGATACTGCCTCAGAAACCTAAGGAAGGGTTGCTATGAGTCGGATCTGACTCGACGGCAGTGAGTTTTAATATAAATAGAACTTTATATTAAAACATGATAAACATCCTTTTATCCAAATTTTTTCTCACAATGTTTATTATTTTCTGGGGAGTATAATAGGTGGACAAGGTTTTATCCTTGAAATTTGATGAATGAAAAATATGTATATCTCTAATTCCTAATGAGACAGAGCATTTTTTCCCCATATGTGTGATCATTTATATTTTTTCACTTGTAATGGGCTTCATGTCCTTTGTCCATTTTTCTATTTGGTCCATTTTTTGTTTGTTTTTAAAGGCTCTTTACATATTAAGGATACAAACCCTTTACTTATTGTATTATAAATACTTTTGTAAGTTTTCCATTTGCCTTTTAATTTTATTTATTTATTTATTGTGATTTGGGTGAAGACTTACAGAGCAAATTCACTTTCCAAACAGCAGTTCACATACACTTTGTCTCATGTCATTGACCACAGTTTACCACAATGCAACAGCTTCCCTCCCACTTCCTCCCCATAGTTACCTCTTCCCAGTGTCCATGCCTCCATACACTCCTGTCCCCTGGGCTGTCTCCCTGTGCATAAGCAGCCCTTC
>NW_006921638.1:5639111-5640721 GCF_000298275.1 Orycteropus afer afer | reverse complement strand
TGTCATGGCTCTCACTTCTTTAGGGTATATACCTAGTAATGGGATGGCTGGGTCAAATGGTATTTCTAATTCCAACTTTTGGAGGAATCACCATACTGCTTTCCACAATGGTTGTACCATTTTACAGTCCCACCAGCAGTGTATGAGAGTCCCAATCTCTCCTAATTTTATTATTTCTTAATGTAAAAGTTTCTGTGTTTACTCAGTTAAGCCTAAAAATATTTTCCAGTTGTATTTCTACCTATTGCATCATGCCTAGGCAGTCTTCCTCCACCCTAAGGTCATTTAATAGTTACATATATTTTCTCCTAAGAGCAGAAATTTAAGTCAGAGTAATATGACTTCTACACCTACTCCTCACTTACTTACCATCCTGTTATCTAACATTCCACTTTTACAATACTAAACAAATCTATTATCTATTTTGAGCATTAACAATGTACGTATGGCAGTAAAGAACACTGAGGTGCAGGGCAAGAGTAACACCAGCTGTAATGGTTATGGTTAGGTATCAACTTGGCTGGGCTATGATCCTCTGTAGTTTGGCAGTTATGTAATGATGTAGGAGTTCTGGTGGTGTAGTGCCTAAAGCATTTACCTGCTAACCAGAAAGCTGGTAGTTCAAACCCATCAGCCACTCCTTGGAAGGAAGGTTGGGCAATCTACTTGCATAGTGATACTGCCTTGGAAACCTAAGGAGGGGGTCACTATGAGTCAGATCTGACTTGATGGCAGTGCATAATGATGTGATTTGGTAGGTATGTAATGATGTAATCTGGCAGTTATGTAATGTTGTAACCATCCTTCATTTTGTGATTTGATGTAGTCATCTTCCTTTTTCATACAATGCCGATTTTCACATAATAACCTGGTCTTTGGTATACAACCACGTTGATAAGTGAGGAGTGGGTGTACTAGTATTTCATATATATATGCCCACTAGCCACTCCTCGGAAGAAGACTGGGCACTCTACTTCCTTAGTGATACCACCTCAGGAACCCAAGGAGGGGTTGCTATGAGTCAGATACCACTCAAGGGCAGTGAATTTGGTTTGTGGCTTTATAACATACATACATACATACCTATATCTATATTTATCTGTGCAAAATTTATTGGAAGTAAGATACAAGGTAAGAGTATAATTAAATTTTTCTCAAACGAGTTTACCAGTCAACTCAATATCATTTTCACTATTCCATTTTCCCCCATTGATTCAAAACACTGCCTCTTTGTATTCTAAATCCTTACCTATTCTGGGACTATTTCTGGACTTCTTTTTTGTTCCACTGATTTGCCTACTACTTTTTTTTTTCAAGGAACTGAGTTCATTTACTTGCCAGGCAAGAGAACATGAACTAGTCAAAAATATTTGTTCACTAATTCACTAAAATGGAAAACGGGGAGGAGGATTGTCTCTGCTAGAAAGGCAAGAAATTCAAGATGATTATGCTAATTTAGCAATCAATACTTACATTCTACGTAAGACAAGGAATCTATATCGTTGTTAAAAATAAGTTCTACACCGCATAACGTGGATGAACTTGGAGGACATTATGCTGAGCGAAATAAGTCAGTCACAAAAGGACAAATATTGTATTAGTCCGTTATT
>NW_006921638.1:5632860-5638571 GCF_000298275.1 Orycteropus afer afer | reverse complement strand
AAATAAATAAATAAAATAAGTTCTATTGTTTCTTCACTGATCGAGAAAGAGCCTTCTAGTTAAATTCACTATGAGTCTGGCATATTAGGAACAATTACACATTCTTAGTCACTTTTAGCTTCCACTGAAAGTGGAATTTTTAAAAAGATTTTTATTGAAATAATTATAGATTCACAAAAATTTGTAAAAAAAGTATAGGAAGCTTATATATACCCTTCATCTTTTATATTCCTGGCAACATCTTACATAAATACAGTACAGTATCAAAACCAGGAAATCATTTGTACAAATAATACAGTTTATCCAGATTTCACCAGTTTTACATGAAGTCATTTGTATGTGTGTGTGTGTGTAAAGTTCTATGCATTTTGTCACATGTATAGATGTGTGTAACCACCAGCACAATCAAGATATAGAAATACTCCATCAACACAAAGTCACACTCCACCCTCCTCACTCCAATCCTAAACCCCTAGTAGGCACTATTCAATATAATTTAATCATTTGAAAACTGTTATATACATGGAAAAATGATATTGTATAGTTTATAACCTTTAGAGATTGGTATAATTCCCTTGAGATCCATCCAGTTGTTGAATATCTCAATAGCTGGTTCCTTTTTATTACTGGGTAGTATTTCATGTTATGGATGTGCCATAGTTTGTTCAACCATTTATCTCTTGAAAGTCAGGGGGTTATTTCTAGGTTTGGACTGTTATGAACAAAGCTACTATGACCAGTCACTGTGCAAGTTTTTGTGTGAACTTTAGTTTTCATTTCTCTGGGATGAATGCCCAAGGGTACAATTGCTGGAATATGTTTTTAATTTTGTATGACACTGCCAAACTGTTTTCCAGAGTGGCTGTGCCATTTTACATTTCCACCAGCAATGTATGACTGATCTAGTCTCTCCATAGCCTGCCAACATTTGGTGTTATTCCTGTCTTCTATTTTAACTGTTTTGATAAGTGTATAGTGATTATCTCTGTTTTTGTTTTTTTTTTTTAATTTGTATTTCCCTGATGGCTAATGATGTTGAATATTTTCAAATGTGATTATTTGCCATTTGTATATCCTTTTCATGTCTGTTGCACATTTTCTAATCAGATTATTTTCTGACTGGATTGTTTTTCTAACCTTGAGTTACAAAAGTTATATATTCTAGTTACTAGTTCTTTGGTGGCAGATACGTGTTTTGCAAAAGTTTTCTGTCAATCTGTAGCTTGTCTTTTATCCTCTTGAAAGGATCTTTCACAAAACAAAACTTTTTAATTTTGGTGAAGTCCAATTAATTAATCTTCCCTTTCATGGAATACACAGTTGGTGTCAAGTATAAGAACTCTTGGCCTAGCCCTAGGTCCCCCAAATTTTCTGTTTTATCCTACAACTTCCATATTTTGCATTTAGTATAAATCTTTTAGAATAAAAATTTGTGATCCATTTTTTAATGATATTTTGTATAAGGTGTAAGTCTTAGGTTGAAGTTTATTTATTTTTGCCTTGAGTGTCCATTTGCTCCAACACCATTTGTTGAAAAGGCCATCCTTCTTCCATTGGATTGTTTCCTCAAAAATCAGTTGGGCGTGTCATGTGGGGTTATTTTGTGGCTCTGTTCCTTGATCTATGTATCTGTCCCTTCTGTCTATTCCTATTTCTGGTAGTGTAGTGTCTAAGGCATTTGACTGCTCACCAGAAGGCCGGCAGTTCAAACCCACCAATCACTCCTCAGAAGGAAGATTGGGCGATCTACTTCCGTAGTGATACCGCCTCGGAAACCAAGGAGGGGTCCCTATGAGTCGGATCCGACTTGATGACAGTGAGTTTGGATTTTGGTAATGTGTTTTTAATATCTGATAGGGTAAGACCCTCTTCATTCCTTTTCTTTTTCAAATATTTTTCTTGCTGTAGTGAGTCAGGATAGCCTGTGGTAGAGCTTAGGCTCAAAATCAAGCAGTGGCTCCACAACTTAAGTGGCTGTGTGACCTTACATATGTAAATTAACATCACCAAATTTCTATTTTCTCATTTGAAATAGAGTTGTTATGATTATTAACTAGTTAACGCATGTAAAGTACCACAATATTTGACACATAATAATTGCATTAGGGTTGTCTACGGTTGTAATGGGAGCTCTGGTAGCGTAGTGCCTAAGGCATTTGACTGCTAACCAGAAGGCTGGCAGTTCAAACCCACCAGCCACTCCTTGGAAGGAAGGTTGGGCAATCTACTTCCGTAGTGATACTGCCTCGGAAACCCAAGGAGGGGTCACTAGGAGTCGGGTCTGACTTGATGGCAAACAACAACAACAACAATGGTTGTAATAAAAAATCCTAAAGATTCAGTTGCTTACTTGAAAATAAAATTTTCTTCTTGCACATGTAACAGACCAATGTGGGTGTTGTTGGTTGAATGGCTTTCCTGAGAAATTATCTAAGCTGTGATTCAGGAACCCAGACTCTTTCCATCTTGTGGCTCCATGGTCCACTAGTCCTTGGAGTCTTTTTTTTTTTTTTTTTTTTAATTTATTTTGAATAGGAAAAGAGAGGAGGGAAGCAAAGAAGTACTTTAGAGGTAGTTTCCCCATCCTAGGCTAGAAATGGTATTTCCTTCCACATTACATTGGCCAGAATTCAGTTATACGGACCCGATTAACTACAATGAAAGTTGTGAAATGTGCTCTAGCTGTGTAACCAGGAGGAAAAGTAAACAGAGCAAATACACATAGCAATAATCTTCGCCACAGGGAATGCTTAATAATGTTAGCTGTCATATTTGGGCCTAGAATGAGGAGAGGTCTTTCTGAAGAACAGGAGATGAGATGGATAATAAATGATGGAAAGGTGGCAGTCCTGCAAAGATCCAGAGGTGACCTAGATGTGTTTCGAGCAAAAGAAAGAGCAAGTGCAAAGGCTTCAGTTAGGACTCTTGAAATGGGATCTTTCTTCCTTTATATATTCCAAATGGTTATAGCTTCTTGTTGTTATTGTTAGGTGTTGTCGAGTCAGCTTTGACTCGTAGCGACCCTACGTACAACAGAATGAAACACTGCCCAATCTTGTGCTAGCCTCACAATCCTTGCCATATCTGAGCCCGTAGTTGCAGCCACTGTGTCAATCCATCTCATTGAGGACCTTCCCTTTTACACTGACCCTCAACTTTAGTTTGAAATTTTCTACTTATGCTTTATCATGTTTTTATTTACACAGTTTTTTTGGTTTGGTTTTTACAAAACAGGAATGGACATTGAATTTTATCTAGTGCTCTTTTGTTTTCATTGAAAGTGAGCTTGGATTTTTACTTTTTCAATTGATTAATGTGATGAAATATATTAATTTCCAAATGTTGAACCATCTTTACAGTCTTAAAACTAGCCCCTTTTTTTTAGAATGGGTTGCTAATATATTATTTGAGATTATTTTGCATCTATTTTCATTTGGTCTGTGGTGTTTTTGCATGTTTTATCCTTAGGTTTTGTTCTCAGGGATATGCTAACTTTGTAAAATGAATAATAAAAAACTCCTGATATTATTCTATTTTCTAAAATAGTTTGGATATTATTGATTACAATGTATCTATACTTTAAAATTTTGATAGAATTCATGTATAAAACACTAATGCGTCTAGCATACATATCTATTCTTTATATGCAAGGAAACTTTTACTTTCACAAGCCATTATGTGCCAAATGGAAATTTAAATCTCAGTTTTCCACTCCAAAATCATGTATTGCCTGCAATAGCCTGTTACCTCTCTAGCATGATTAATTAGCCCTACCTATGGGAGCTCTGGTAGCATAGAGGCTAAGGCACTTGACTGCTAACCAGAAGGCTGGCGGTTCAAACCCACCAGCCACTCCTCGGAAGGAAGGTTGGGCAATCCTACTTCCGTAGTGATACTGCCTCGGAAACCCAAGGAGGGGTCGCTATGAGTCATGTCTGACTCGACGGCACATACCAACAACAACAACAACAACCTATTATAGGGATAAGGAGCTCTGGTAGCATAGTGCCCAAGGCACTTGACTACTAACCAGAAGGCTGGTAGTTCAAACCCACCATCCACTCCTTGGAAGGAAGATGAGGCAATCTACTTCCGTAGTGATATTGCCTTGGAAACCCAAGGAGGGGTCTCTGTGAGTTGGGTCCGACTCGAGGGCACATAACAACAGCACAACAACAATTATAGGGATAAGGAGCTCTGGTGGCGCAGTGCCTAAGGCATTTGACTGCTAACCAGAAGACTGGTGGTTCAAAACCCACCAGCCACTCCTCGGAAGGAAGGTTGGGCAATCTACTTCTGTATGCCTCAGAAACCCAAGGAGGGGTCGCTATGAGTCAGATCCGACTCCACGGCAGAAAGTTTTTTGTTGTTTTTTTTTAATTATAGGGATAAGGATCCCTGGTGGCACAGTGGTTAAAGAGCTTGGCGGCTAACCAAAAAGTCAGCAGTTGGAATCCACTTGCTGTTCCGCAGCAGAAGATGTGGCAGTCTGCTTCTGTAAAGATTTACAGAACACTATGGGGCAGTTCTACTCTGTACTACACACTCACTGTGAGTCAGAACCAAGTCGATAGCAGTGGGTTATTACAGAGGTATCTGTGAAAGAAAAGACTCTTCTCTCATTTGGTAGAACAGGATTTACTAAAGCTTCAATAATCTGGCATTGAGAGGGAGTAAAATTTTTCTGTATTTGTGAATTTCCCATATATGATAACCCAGCAGTTACCTGTGCCTTCCCTCCCAATCCCTACTTCACTCTTTACTTTTAGCCTGTGAGTCAGGACCAGCCAGTCTTACAGTCTCTCTTGAAAATGTTCTTTCTGGCTTATGTTCTTTTTCTCTAAGGAACATAAGAAATAGTCTTTGTTTTTGCTACCAAAAGCCACTATAAACAAATTGAAGTCCATTCTTTGAGCTATGCGTCCTGTCTCCTGAGGCCTAGGAGCAATGGAATGGAGCAGGTTCCATGTTACTCTTGTTTATCTCTTCTTTTAGGCACCACAAGATTTATACATTAGATTATGAAGCATACATAGATTTCTTTAAAGACATGTGAAGAAAAGATTGTTTTCCCTCTATTTTCTGATCTCAATATCAGTTCTTAAGAATGACTCACATTGTCATACAGATCAACTTTTAGACTTTTCTTGCTTTGTTTGGGGAGCCCAGCAGCAAGATCAAAGAGCCACATGTATTTTCATGGCTGTTGTTTCTCCCCTTGCCACCTAACAAAGCTTATTATGTTTCTTTCAACCGCTTCATATCAAAATCTTTTAAAATTGTAAAGATATTATCAAAGAGAAAATTCAAACGGCCAATAAACAGACGAAAGGGTAATTAACCTCATTAGTAATCATGGAAATGCAAATTAAAACTATAGTGAGATATCACTACAAACCCAGCAGAATGGTTAAAAAGACAATGTCAAGTGTTGGTGAGGATATACAGTTGTATATACTGCTGGCAAATTTGTATGAACAATTTTGAATATAGTTTGGCCGTATCTATTAAAGCTAAAAATATGTGTATCTTATGATCCAACAACTCCACTTCTATCTATACATATAGACATGCAGGCACATGTGCTCCAAAAGACATACAAGGATATTCATAGGCAAAAACTGGAAACAACCCAATGTCTATCAACAGAAGAATGAATAAATCATGGCAAATGCACTACACTAGAATACCAAATTGTACAGGAAATTAAT
>NW_006921638.1:5631645-5632587 GCF_000298275.1 Orycteropus afer afer | reverse complement strand
GGATTTGAACCGCCAGCCTTCTGGTGAGCAGTCAAGTGCCTTAGGCACTATGCTACCAGAGCTCCATATTTCACAATAGAAAGGAATATATAAATGTGCCTATATACAGTATATATACTCAGACTCCCAAATAGTATGGTGAACATAATTTTATTTTAATGATTTAGAAGCACTATAATAAATAATGTTATTAATGGGCTGGAATACATTTGATTTATGATTTATGTGGGACTTTTTGTCCTAACATTAAATAACTCCAAACCTATGCTTTTCAAATTCTTATATATGCTTCTGAGTATGGCATGATTCAGAAGTAGTTCTGAGTCACCTTTTAAGTGGCAGAATTATGGCTGACTTTTATACTAGTTAAATATAGTAGTTATCTCTATTTTCCAACGAAATATAAGAGACAATTAATATGAATATGTTCTGTCTTTTTGTATTAGAAAGATCTTAGAAACATGAAAAGAAAGAGGAAAAATTCCCCTAGACGATCCCAAGAAAAAAAATTAACCAATTTTCTGATTTATTCAAGATTTCACTGTGATGATAATATTCACAGGAAAAGTCCTGTTCCTTCTTCTTAAAGATGTTGTTATTGTTATGTGCCATCAAGTCGGACCCAACTCATAGCGACCCCTATGAGTGACTCCATATCACTACGGAAGTAGATTGCGCAACCTTCCTTCCGAGGAGTGGCTGGGGGGTTTGAACTGCCAGCCTTCTGGTTAGCAGTCAAGTGCCTTAGGCACCACGCTACCAGAACTCCTCTTAAAGATAGCCTTATGGATACAGAAACACCATTCTTATAAAGCCAGTTAAAGATGGCTTCTAGAAATCAGGAGAGGGTCAGTGAAGGCAAACAGGGGTATATGGACGGATAGATAGGTGGACAGGCTAAACAATTAGGTATGTCTAAATGGGGAGTGTATCCAAGATCAT
>NW_006921638.1:5622687-5630805 GCF_000298275.1 Orycteropus afer afer | reverse complement strand
AATGACATGAGACAAAGTATATGTGAACTGCTGTATGAAAAGTGAATTTACTCTGTAAATCTTCACCCAAATCAAAATAAAATTTAAAAATAAAAAAAGAAATCAGGAGAAGAGTTTCCAGGAGTGATCAGCCTGGTTAAGTGTTGCAAACAAGGAGAATGAGGGCAGCAAACAATCATGATAAAGGAAGCCAGGTAGCTGAGGGTTAGAGAGAATGATTGCTTGGAACTTGGAGTTCTATGTGGAGAGATGAAATGGAATGGAAATATGGAGCAAATGGAAGTTTTTCGAGATAAGACCTGTGCATTTTTAATTTGATTAGATGGATCTAGTGGAAGAGGCAATTATTGAGTAAGCCAGGTTTTAAAGGAGACACCAGATGATAAAAATCAAGAAGTTAGACAGAAGGGTTAATCTTGGGATTTTTTTTTTTTTTTTTCTTTTGGAAGTGGGTGGCAGGGGAGAGGATAGAGGAGTTGTTATCTAAGGAATGCAAGCACCAAAGTGCAAGGATCTTCTTCTGTTTCGTTCCCTGATGTATCCCACGTCTCCAGAACAGTATCTGTCATATACAAGGCACTCAAAAGTATATGTTTAATGAATACTTTGACATTTAATCAACCTGAATTCAAATCCCAGCTCTTCTACTTGCTTACTGTGGGACAATTCTTTAACCTGCTAAGCCTCAGCCTTATTATCTGTAAGATAGTAATAATAATACTTACTTCTTAGGAGTATTGACTATTAGGTGAAGTAATATAAGTAAAAGTTATTGTTGTTATGTGCACTTGAGTCAGCCCCAACTCATAGCAACCCCACCTCGGGTTGCCGAGACGGTATCACTATGGAAGTAGATTGTCCAACTTTCCTTCCAAGGAGTGGCTGGTGAGTTTGAACCACTAACCTTCTGGTTAGCAGCAAAGTGCCTTAAGCACTATGCTACCAGAGCTCCTAAGTAAACTTTAATACTATGTAATATTTAATACTAAAATAATATTTAGTACTAAAGCTTAAAACAAGGTATGGTACATAATGGGAGCTCTGGTGGTATAGTGCCTAAGGCATTTGTCTGCTAACCAGAAGGTTGGTGGTTCATACTCACCAGCCACTCTTCGGAAGAAAGGTTGGGCAATCTACTTCTGGAGTGATACTGCCTCGTAACCCAAGGAGGGGTCACTATGAATCAGATCTGACTTGACGACAATACGGTTGGTTTTTTGGTGTTGGTGTGGTACATAATAAGAGGATAGTAATTTTTAGCTAGGAGCTCTGGTAGCATAGTGCCTAGGCACTTGACTGCTAACCAGAAGGCTGGAGGTTCAAACCCACCAGCCACTCCTTGGAAGGAAGGTTGGGCAATCTACTTCTGTGGTGATACTGCCTCGGAAACCCAAGGAGGGGTCGCTATGAGTTGCAGCTGACTCGATGGCACAAAACAACAACAATTTTTATCTATATAATGAAGTAGAATAAAATGCTGTTTTACATAATAGAAAACTTGGATCACTGCTTGACATTTTCTTTAAATTACTTCACCCTGCTCCCCAACCTCCTCCAACAAGTTTTAATACAGTGGTAGCAAATTTATAGTACATATTGCATATAAGAGATGTGTGATGCAGTGAATTGCTTGATATGGCCCTTCTAGCCATGGTCTCTATGACTCCCACCACATGACTGTGTGGGACTATGCAAATGCAAGGTGCTTGTGGCCCACCAAAGGACTTGGCTAGCTTGCTAATAATGTAAATGAAGTACATGGCACCCTTGTGGGGGTGGGACCATGAGTGGTGGTTAAGTTTGTGTGTCAACTTGGCTAGGCCTGGTTGAATGGCTGGGCAGCTGGAAGTAGTATTTCTCATGATGAGACTGGTAATCAACTCCATCGTGAAATCTATTGTGAGTGGCTGAGTAGCTGCCTTAGGGAATGTGGTCTGATTCCTGTATATGAAAGAGCTTTGGGAATGGTCTCTAGTTTATGACACGCTTGGACCCTGCATGTAGCCATGTTATTGTTCAGCAGCTGCCATGCTCTGCCAACCTTGTGACTTACAATGGACTTGAATTAATGGCCTGCCGTATGGTTTGGTAACATTGGGACTATGCCATTTTATTTGTCAACCTTGGGTTTGTCAGTCTCAGCAGCCAGCAGCTGTCTGAGTGAAGAAAAGCCTCTAGCTCCAGTAGGCAGGGAGAAGGAGGCAGAGCTGAACCCCAAGGTTGAGGGGCTTTCACCCAGCCCCTAGAGCCTGGCACTTTGATCTTGGACTTAAAGCCTCCAAACTATGAGAGAATAAAATCCTGTTTGTTAAGGCCATTTGTGATATATGCTTGTCAGAGTGGCACTAGGTAACTAGAACATCATGTAAATAAAGTTTATGGAACCCTGAAGTGAGGATTGGTCAGTTTTGCCATCTTGCTAGATTTAAAATTAATCATACCAGAGCTGCAAAGGAGGAGGGGGGAAAGCTCACTACCCTCAAGAAAGAAGAGCCAAGAGTGGAGTGCAGACCCAAGATCCCTGTGCTGAACTTCCTTCATCTAAGAGTCAGAGTACTGTGACACCTGAGGTGGGAAGAAATGGCAAGAGAGACGAAAGGCAGTGGCAGAGAAATGACAGCAGCAGAGGCAGCAGAACCAAGAGACTGTCACAGGACAGAGTGGTTGGCTTCCTGGCCCACAAAGCAAAAAAGGTGAGTGCCCTTGGGCAGAGGCTTGCTGGTGGAATAGAATGATTCTAGGTATTTATTGGCAGAGCTAAAAAGCTTTGTAACCCTTGTCTGAGCAGGGCAGAGGCTAGGTCAAGGGGCTGAAGCCAGAGAAAGACCTGCCTTCAAGCACAGCTAAGGGGAGGCTGTCCTGATGGAAGAATTGTAACCTGAGCGTTCTTGATCCTGAATTGTAACCTGTTACTTTCCTAGTAAATCCCATAATTGTGAGTATTGTTTGTGAGTTCTGTGTGGCCATTGCAAAGAATTATTGAACTTAGCAGAGAAACAGAGTATTGTGGGAGGGACAGTTGGTGTCAGAATTGGTAAAAAAAGTTGAAGGGTGTTGGCATGTCTGACCTCTCTCATAGGAATCAGCCTTGGGCTGTTGATGTTGTTGTTGAATGTGCTCCTTGCCTTGTGAAGTTAGATGAATCAGATTCCACCCCATGCTATTTTTGCAAAATGGTACATGATGAAAATATATTTATGGGTTTAAGAAGAAATAGTAGGGTCATGTTGGATAATAAGAGAAATGAGTGATGTTTGAGGATAAACCACTAAATATTTGAGATCAATGTGATGAAGGGTACCTTGTTTCTCTAACAAAATGTCTCTTGATACTACTATCAGAAAATGTTTGTAAAACATTTAATCTGATCTTTTATGGCTGTCTTATTCTTAAGCTCAGTGCTTGGCAAAGTGCTTTATATCAAGCAGTTGCCCTCTAAACTCAAACCAAACTCACTGCCATCGAGTCAGATCCAACTCATAGCAACCCCTCCTTGGGTTTCCGAGGCGGTATCACTACAGAAGTAGATTGCCCAACCTTCCTTCCCAGGAGTGGCTGGTGGGTTTGAACCACCAGCCTAGTTGCTCTCTAAGTGATTATTTTTTAACTTTTATACTTAAACAACAGTAAGGAATAAATTTGCTTTATTATAAATCTCTTTTAATATTTTTCTATAATTTTCTAGTTGTGGGGCCTTTGTTGTTTTGTTGTGATAACAAATGGTTTGGGGAAATTATAAAAAAAAAATAACTTCTTGAAAGTTGGAGCTGAAAATTCATTTAAGTTTTAACTACTCATTCTTTGTCCCTTAGATCAAAATATTTAGCATCACATTCTGGCTTTCTCTCTAACTTCATCAATAATTAAGAAGGGAGCTATAGAGGAATGGGGCTGAAAGATAGCCATTTAGGGTAAGAGAAATCTAGACACATGTGGAGAGTACAGAGGGAAGGCACTGCCAACTTTCCTGCTAGAAAGTTCTCAAATATAAAGTAAATAGATTTTATGGAGTAAGATTGATTGCATCTAAGAAAAACTAGTGTTCTCATAGCACCTTCTAAGTTTAAAACTTGGCTTTCCACTTCTTAAGCTAACATCTACATTTGTTGCCATCACGATTACCCAAGACTCTTGCTTACAGCCTTAAATCAGTGTAATTGCTATTGTTATAGACATCAGAAAAATCTTGACTTATGACTAAGAAATAATGATCACATGACAACTTAGCCAGTGCATGTACAATTTTAATGCCTTGGAAACGGATAAAGTAGTAGTATGTTATTTGTTGTTTCTCAGGAGTCAACTTCTGAAATTGCACGCCTATTTCAGTGATAGCTGAAATCACTTTGTGATTAGTTTATCAAGTGATTTCTACCCTATAGAAATTTATATTTTGAAGATACAGTCACAAACAGATTTAAAAAAAAAAACAAACTGACTGCCATCAAGTCAATTCCAACTATAGAGATCCCCATTGAGTTTCCAAAGCTGTAAATCTTTACAGAAGTAGATCACCCCATCTTCCTTCCATGGAGCAGCTGGTGAGTTTGAACCACTGACCTTCTGGTTAGCTGTCAAATCCCATATTCACTATACCACCAGAGCTCCTTCACAAACAGATAGGACACACTAATACAAATAATACTCTAGGCACAGAGAAAGATTGTTCTCTCAAGTCCACATATAATTGTAAAGTTTATATTACTTAGTTACAAAAGAAAAAAAAAAGGAGAGTGATGAGATGATTGCTCTGGGGGAATCAAAGTAAAGGAAACAAATTTTTTACACCTAAGGAGGCTTAAATATGTTAGTAGACCCAAAGAAAGGAGCAACTGAAGGGGGTAGATGTTACAGAAGAAAGTTAGTAAGGTCCTGGAAATTGAAATGGGATCAAAGGCACAGATCAGCCTTGGAAAGGAGAAACAATAGGAAAGAAAGAAAGGCAGGGTGGAAATAAAAGAAAATCTGAATTGAGAGCAGAAGTCACACCCAGATTTTGTAAATGAATTGGGAGGCAAGTTGATTGCTGACAACAAAGTAAGGCTAAGCAAGGAGGAAGATAAAGTCAGAGGCTTGAGTAGAATGAAAAGAAGTTTAGCTAACCTGTTGTGGGACGTTCAATAGAATGTCAACCTGAAGGGACTTAACAGGAGTCTAGAACATCACTGAAGGCTCCTGAGGTTAGAGAGCATGTTTTTATAATATCTAGCAGTGATCAACTGGGAAGAGGGAACAAAGAAAGCAAATGGTGTGAGTTACTCACGGGGAGGCAGTGAGGTATTCTGGAGTGGTGGTGTCTTGGACATTCTGGCCAGGTACTTGAATAGTGGGAAGAGTATCATGAGATTTACTTATTCAGGAAATAAAATTTCCTACTGTATGTTCATCAAGTTTTGTAGCTTTTGTTATCACGTTTCTGGAAACAATTCCCTAAATTATAGACTCAATCCTGTTTTCTCTTTTGATTTTAGAACCCATTCTGCCAATTACTTGTAGGACATCTCTGCCTTGATGTTCCATATATAAACTTGAATGCTTCATCTTCTTCCCAAACTTATTTCTGTACCTGATTACCTCATTTCCATTAACGATGGTTTAAGTTTTCTACTTTTCCAGGCCTGAAACCTTTGAGTCATTGTGACATTTCCTCCCCCTTCCTTAGTGTGTCATCATATCCTGTCACTTCCTGTGAAATATTTCTTTCTTTTTTCCAAGCCAAACTGTATCCAGCTTTATTAAAGATACTTTTCATAAACAATCGCGGTATTTCAGGCAGGACATGGACAGACAATCGTTAAGAGCATACAACAACTTTCAAACTCCCTTCTTAAATGGGCTACCCAAATCAGAAAGACACTATAAAACCCATTTGATGCTCCAAATAGGGAAAGTTTAGAGTGAGGGTTGACATTTCACATTTAGCATGTTGTCAAACAACTTTTCATGAGTCGACCCTGACTTTCAGAAAATGAAATGAAAATGGCAGAATTATCGATCTGAAAATCCACAATATATAAAAAAAGGAAACACTGCTGTTTTGAGGGATGCCACTGTGATGGCATCACTGGAAAGTCCAGATTGCCTGACAGGTAACTAATTTTGGGGGGTCAGGTCCCAACAGGTCTCTGAGTTTTTGGGAGTCAAGTCTATACCGAAGACAAAGAGGGAGAAGAGGACATGAGGATGTACAAACAAATTGTAGTTTCTTCACACCACAAGGTGTTTGCACCAAGGTGGCTGATGTGTGTCAACATCCGGGAATCCCTCCCTCCTGGGAAACAAGAGGAAGTCTTTCCAAGCTAGAAGGGAAAGGTGTTTTCTTCCACATTAATCCAGCTTCGCAGACATTCTCCTAGTGATATTTGCCCCTTCCTCCAAAAAACAACAATTAAGTGTTCTGTGTGCTAACAACATAGCTTTTAAAAAAAAAAGTAAAACAAAATTCTGCATTTTTATAAAACTTGATAAAACATTGTATTTCAAACTGTACAGTCACCAGAAGTACACAGTTACCAAAAATGCACACACTTCACTTAGCATCTCTAGCACCTTCAGCTTTCTGTGCCTGGTCTGTTTTGGCATCTCCATTTTCTGCAGGGTTATCCCACCCTTGCCAGCATCAGCTTTCCCTTTTTGCCCTTTGGGTACCTTCTCTCCCTTCCTTGCTCTGGTTTTGGAGGAACAGGTGTAGCAGATAACCTTGCGGATCTCCTCTGCGGTTCGTCCTTCACCTTGGCTTTATCTCCCTTAGCATCCCCTTCAGCCTTTCTCTTGAGCATGGTGGTCACAGCGGCCGGGACGCAGGCTCTGGAAGTGGGGATTCGGAAGTGCTTTGGTCTATCCAGGGGTCGTTCTCGCCTCTTCTTCCTGTGAAATATTTCTCCTGGATTTTCTTCCTTTCCATTATCAAGGCAATAATTCAAGCTCTTGTTATTCTGTGCTTGTATTTCTGCTAGCCCTTCCCAACTTGTTTCCCTCCCTCCAAGCCCGACCCAAGCCAGTCAATACTACATACCATGCTCTCATGAATCTTTATAAAACATTAGTTTTATGAGTCATTCATCATCTTAAAAATATTCAAGAAGCTGTGGTTGAGTCCCTATGAAAACAAGAAGACCTTAGAGGAACTCCTATTCCAGTGAGAGTGAGGGCAGTTAACATACTCAAGAGGTAATATTTAGGGAAGGCTTCCCTGAGGAGTGACAAGAGAGAAAAAAGGAGAATCCTGGAAAATGTTATTGTTGTTAGGTGCCATCCAGTCGTCTCGTACTCACAGCGACCCTATGCACAGCAGATCGAAACACTGCCTGGTCCTGAGCCAGCTCCATGATTCTTACTATACTTGAGCCCATCACCGCTACCACCGTGTCAATCCATCTCGTTGAGGGCCTTCCCCTCTTTTGTTGACCCTCCACCTTACCAAGCATGACATCCTTCTCCAGGGAATGGTCCCTTCTGACAACATGACCAAAGTATGTCACAGAAGTCTGGCCATTCTTGCCTCCAAGAAGCATTCTGACTGCACTTCCTCCAGGACAGATGTGCTAGTTCTTTTAGCAGTCCACGGTACTTTCAGCATTCTTCACCAGCACCACAGCTCAAAAGCATCAACTCTTCTCCGGTCTTCCTTATTCATTGTCCAGTTCTCACATGCATAAGAGGCAATTGAAAATACCATAGCTTCTATCAGGTGTACCTTAGTCCTCAAGGAGACATCTTTGCTCTTCGGCACCTGAAAGAGGTCATTTGCAGCCAGTTTGCCAGTGCTATACGTCATCTGATGTCCTGACTGCTGCTTCCATTGGCGTCCATTGTAGAACCAAGCAATGTGAAGTCTTTCACAATTTCAATCTTTTCTCCGTTTTTCGTAATGCTGCTTATAGGCCCAGTTGTGAGGATTTGGTTTTTTTTTTTGTATTGAGATGTAATGCATACTACAGATTGTATTCTTCAATCTTTATCAGTAAGTACTCCAAGTCATCCTCACTTTCAGCAAGCAAAGTTGTGTCATTAGCATATTGCAGGTTGTTAATGATTCTTCCTCCAATCCTGATGCCATGTTCTTCTTCATATAGTCCAGCTTCTCGGATTATTTGCTCAGCATATAGATTGAATCAG
>NW_006921638.1:5616762-5622237 GCF_000298275.1 Orycteropus afer afer | reverse complement strand
TGTTCAATAATTTCCACATTCTGTGGGATCACCTTTCTTTGGAATGGGTACAAATATGGATCTCTTCCAATCAGTTGGCCAGGTAGCTGTCTTCCAAACCTTTAGGTATAACTGAGTGAGTCCCTCCAGTGGGGCATCTGTTTGTTGAAACATCTCGGTGGGTATTCTGTCAATTCCTAGAGCCTTGTTCTTCATCAATTTTTTTTTTTTTTCAGTGCAGCTTCAACTGCTTCCTTCAGTACCATAGGTTCTTGAGCATATGCCACCTCCTGACGTGGATGACAATCTACCAGTTCCTTCTGGTACAGTGACTCTGTGTATTCCTTCCATCTTCTTATGATGCTTCCTGCATCATTCAATATTTTGCCCATAGAGTCTTTCAGTATTGCAACTCAAGGCTTAAATGTTTTCCTCAGTTCTTTCAGCTTGAGAAATGCTGAGCATGTTCTTCCCTTTCCCTTCTAACTCCAGGTCTTTGCACGTATACTATAATGTAGTTGGCTTTGTCTGCTTGAGCTGCTCTTTGAAACCTTCTGTTCAGCTCTTTTATCTTGTCATTTCTTCCATTTGCTTTAGCTACTCTTCGCTCAAGGGCAAGCTTCAGAGTCTCTTCTGACATCCATTTTGGTCTTTTCTTTATTTCTCATCTTTTTCATGACCTCTTGCTTTCTTCATGGATGATGCTCTTGATGTCATAACACACTTCTTCTGATTTTTGGTCATTGGTATTCAATGCATCAAATCTAATCTTTAGATAGTCTCTAAATTCAGGGGGGTATATTCAAGGTCATATTTTGGCTCTCATGGACTTGTTTCATTTGTCTTCAACTTCAAGTTGAACTTGCATATGAGCAGTTGATGGTCTGTTCCACAATTAGCTCCTGGTCTTGTTTTGGCTGAAGTATTGAGCTTTCCCATCTCCTCTTGCCACAGATGTAGTCAACCTGATTCCTGTGTACTCCATCTGGTGAAGTCCACATGTATAGCTGCCACTTGTGTTGTTGAAAAAAGGTATTTGCAATGAATAAGTCATTGGTCTTGCAAAATTCTATCATGTAATTTTCAGCATTATTTCTATAATGAAGACCAAATTTTCCATCCACCAATGATTCTTCTTTGTTTCTAACTTTTGCATTTCAATCACCAGTGATAAGCAACACATCTTGATTGCATATTTGGTCAACTTCAGACTGCAGAAATTGATAAAAATCTTCAATTTCCTCATCTTTGGCTTTGATGGTTGGTGTGTAAATTTGAATAATAGTAGTATTAACAGGTCTTCCTTGTAGACGTATTGATGTTACCCTATTACTGACAGCATTGTACTTCAGGACAGATCTTGAAACATCTTTGTGATAATGTATCCCATGCCATTCCTCTTCAATTTATCGCAGCATAGTAGATCATATGGTTATCTGATTCAAAATGGCTAAAACCAGTCCACTTCGGCTCACTAATGCCTGGGATATCAATCTCTTTGCATTCCATTTCATTTTTGACAACTTCCAATTTTCCTAGATTCATACTTTGTATATTCCATGTTCCAATTATTAATGGATGTTTGCAGCTGTTTTTCCTGAATTTGAGTTGTGCCATGTCAGCACGTGGAGGTCCTGACTTACTTTATCCATATCATTAAGGTTGATTCTACTCTGATGAGGCAGCTCTTTCCCAGTCCTATTTTGAGTGCTTTCCCACCCAAGGGGCTCATCTTCCTGCACTGTGTCGGACAATGTTTCCAAGCTGTTCATAAAGTTGCCCAGTAATGTATCAGAAAGTGTTTTTCTGCTATTCATAATGTTTTCCCTGGCCAGTTTTTGAGAAGTGGATAGCCTATTCCTTCTTCCTAGTCTGTCTTAGTCTGTAAGCTGCGTTGAAACCTGTGCACCTGCCACACACAATGCTGTGGGTTTGAGGCTGACAGAGAGCCGGGCCATCTCTTTCTCGACTCAGCCCTCCAAGAGTCTCATCCAGTCGCTTGGGAGGTATTTTTGAAGCTCTGGTAGCTTAGTGCTTAAGGCACTTGACTGCTAACCAGAAGGCTGGTGGTTCAAACCCACCAGCCACTCCTCGGAAGGAAGATGGGGCAATCTACTTCCGTAGTGATACTGCCTTGGAAACCCAAGGAGGGGTCGCTATGAGTCGGGTCTGACTCAATGGCACATAACAACAACAACAACTACTACTACTGAGTTCTAGGCTTTGTGGTTAATCTCTTTTAAAATATTTTAAAAAACTACATAATAATGTTCAAATTTATATCTGATAGGTTATAGCATGAACACTAAAGGGAAAGTAAGAGAGGAACAAAATATGTTCCAATATTTTGTACTCTAGTATTAAGAGAAATTAGTAAAGATGGCAAATATTAGTGCAAACTTTTATCTGTTATTTTAGTACATATAAAAAGAAAACTTAAAAATTCATTTTATAGCTGACAAAAATAAGAAAAAGAACCCTGCAATTCATATTTTAAAAGCTTCTAATTGTTCATAGTTTTCTTTTAAAAATTGCTGATAAATCTATTTGACTGAACATAGTATCATTTTTTTCCATAAATTGGTGCATAATTAATTATTAAAGTAAGCAATCTAGAGTTTATTTATTTTAAATGTGTAATCTAAATTCTATTTCTGGGTTAATGTGGAAACAGACATCCATGTCATTCTTTTCCTCCCAGTATAATCAAATTAAATTTGTATTTTATACATCCATCTAACACTTCATTCATTCAAAAAATATGTATTGAACTGTCATGAGAAAGACACTATACTGTTGTTGTTATGTGCTGTTGAGTCGGACCCAAATATTTAACCTGGACATTTTTACTTTTTATTTCTAATCCTAAACATTTTACTTTCAATTGTAAAGTGAAAGACTGTTCTATCAGCTCTGTTGTGACCTGCCTCTACATTTTCATCTCTGTATCTTTAAGATTTTGATTTCTCTTTCTACAGCGAAAAGCCTCCCTTTCATCCTTGTGGCCTAGCCACCCTTTTCCCAGAGACAACCGATGTGTTCTTATGTATCTGTCCTTCAAGAGGCATTTTATGTATCAAAACATATATGTATATATTACCTCCCTCCCATCCATAGTTTTCTGTACCTTGCTCCCCGCCTCATCCTCATTCTTAAGTCTGCATACTATTCCATGATATGGATATGTCATAATTCATGTAATTGTGGACAGTCCCACTATTTTAAATATTATGCTATCTCTAACAAAACCAAAATGATAGAGTCTTGTATTCAGATACATTTGTGGAATATCTTCCTAGAAATGGAATTTCTGGCCACAGGGTAGATGGATTTGTAATTTTGGATAAATATTGTCAATATGCCCTCTGTGCAAGTTGTTCAGTGTTTTACCAACATATAATGATGATCTTTGCTAATCTGAAGGATGAAAAATATCATCTCAGTATAGTTTTAATTCACTTTTCTCTTATGAGAGAGGTTGAGAATCTTTTTATATGTTTTAAAACCACACCAAATATATTTCCTTTTCTGTTTCTTTTAGTTTATTGTGGCTTATTATTATTTATAGAAACTGTTTATATACTAGGAAAGTTAGCCCTTCATTGGTGAGTTGCAAATATTTTTTTCCAACTTGATATTTGTCTTTCAACTTTGCTTATGATAGTTTTTGTCATGCAGAAATTCTTTTGTTTTGTAGAATTATCTGATAGATTCTGTGCTTTGTGTCATATTTAGGCTTTTTCCACTCTGGGGTAATAAAAATGATTCTTCCTCTAGTACTTTTATGGTTAACAAAAATTCTTGATCATCACAAGATCCAAATTGTTTAGTACATAAGATCGAGTTCCCTGTTTCAATTTACAGCTGAGCTAAGTTAGCTAATCAGTCTCACGGAAATATAGGATTCTAGTAAGTAGCTCAGACTCTGGAGTTGCTTCCGGGCTATCTGTCATTGGGCATGCTACTTAATTAATCTCTCTGAACCTCTGTGGCTTCATCTGTAAAACGAAAATGATAAATAGTACCTACTTTGAGAATTGCATGTGATGATTCATTTAAAGCCCTTAGAATGTTTAATAGGTAGGAAGCACTCATTAAATGTAAACTATTACTGTGATAATGATGATGACCATAGAGTATTCATTCAAGCCTTGCTAAAACCAACTGCTATTGGTTGCTGAATTGAATTGATTCCAACTCATGCCTATTGGCGTCACTAAGGCCACTCCTCGGAAGGAAGATGGGGCAATCTACTTCCATAGTGATACTGCCTCGGAAACCCAAGGAGGGGTCGCTATGAGTCGGGTCGACTTGAGGGCACATAACTGAGGGCACATAACAACAACAACAACAACAACAGGGTTGTGGGGGTGGGGGTGGGGTGTGGACTGCACCAAATGACACTATCAGAGGGTGGTGACACCAAAATGACTGTCTATAAAATTTTTGTGTAATATTTCAGCAGAAATTTATTATTTTTAATAAAAATATCCTTGCAGTTAAATTTTTTTTTTTTTTGGAAGCCCAGCTTACCTGTATCAACATACCTACAAGGTTAAAACTCTTGGCTAATTTATTTCTTGAATCTTCGAATAGGCCGCAGGCAGTCAGAGCTGTCATTATTACAGACCCAATTACAATGAACTTTGAATCCCCTGATATCTTTTGTATGTGCTATAAGCATGAGCTGTTGTTTTCCTTGCTATGGGTGTTTTCATAGTTGCTGATTTTGTCAAATTTTCTGGTGTTTTAGCTACCATATTGTGCTAATTAGTATTTGTGAAATTTTATCAACAACTTTTTTTTAGAATGAAGTAGTAATTAAAGGAAAAGAAAAATAAATACATAAATAAAGGCTTCCATTCAGTTACTAATAATGTTGTAACTAAATGTAATTCAATGTAGAAAGATTTTCCAAAACAATTTTGTTGTTAGTATGCATACATAATCATATTGTATATGATTATATATGCATACTACATACATTACATTTGATAATTTGTAAGTATATCACATTATTCCATGACTAAAATTGATAATAAACATTACTAAAGATTCTGTATGATCTAGTACAAGAGGAGGCCCATGGGGGGCACTGACACTATGAGTTACTGTACTGGGTGACACCAAGCCCAGTGACACCCCTGCTCAAGCCAACTCCATGTGTGTCAGAGTAGAACTGTGCACCTTGGGATTTTCAATGTCTGGCTTAGAAGCAGATCACCAGGCCTTTTTTCTGAGGTACCTCTGGATGGACTAAAACATCTAACCTTTTAGTCAGCAGCTGAGCACGTTAACCATTTGCACCACCCAAAGTCTCCTACCAACCAAAAAAACAGTCACTGCCATGGAGTCAGATCCGACTCATAGCAACCCCTCCTTGGGTTTCCGAGGCAGTATCACTATGGATCTCTTCCAGTCAGTTGGCCAGGTAGCTGTCCTCCAAATCTCTTGGCATAACTGAGTGAGCGCCTCCAATGGGGCATCTGTTTGTTG
>NW_006921638.1:5607693-5613627 GCF_000298275.1 Orycteropus afer afer | reverse complement strand
ACTACGGAAGTAGGATTGCCCAACCTTCCTTCCGAGGAGTGGCTGGTGGGTTTGAACCGCCAGCCTTCTGGTTAGCAGTCAAGTGCCTTAGGCACTATGTGTTTTAAAACCAGGAGGCCTTAAGAAATCAGGCTGGTAGAAATCTTCCTGCGGCTTCTCTAATATCTTACCCACTGAAGACCCCCGCAGAGCTCAGATGGGATGGACACTGGATGAGGTAGTGGCAACAGTGATTATTTGCGGAGAACTGCCTTGAGGTACCATTGTCCCCTGGGCTCTTTGCAAGGGAGGTGCCCCAGCTAGATCTGGATTCCAGCTTGGAGCTTGAGTTACATTTGTAACTTTGTTTTTCTTTTCTGTGCAGAAGTGTTAACCCAAAGAGAGTTTCCCAGAGTTTATCAAGCAGATCCAGGAGTGCACAAGGAGCCTGCAAACTTTATTTCTGTTCCAAACAAATACTGCCACTAATTAGTTGACTGATTTCATATTCCCAGGAGACTTAGGTGTGTCATCTGAGTCCAAGACCATCCAAGCCACTTGACAACTGGATCTGCCATCATGCCATAATGTAGAACACATTCCCATTTTTAAAAAGTCAGCCATGTTGTAGTGCTGTGAGTACTAGTCTCAATAGCTAAGGATTTTTTTAATGCATTTTATTGAAATATAATTAATGTACAGTGAAATACATAAAATTAAAGTGATGGGTCAATGCACTTTTTTTTTTTTTGCAGTGTTCCCTCCCTCCCTTCCCATCTCTGGCAAGCAACAAAGAAAGTTTCTCTCTGTATATAAACCTTTCCTTGACTCTCCACAACAATGGACTAATACTATATTTGTCCTTCTGTGATTGACTTATTTCACTCAGCGTAATGTCCTCCAAGTTCATCCATATTATGTGGTGTTTTGCAGACACTACATTATTCTTTAGTGCTGCATAGCATTCCACTGTGTGTTATGTACCATAGTTTGGTCATTCACTCTTCCACTGATGGGCACATAGATCGTTTCCATCTTTTTGCTATTGTAAATAGTAATAGCTAAGGATATTAAAACTTATTTTTCATGGTCTTGTCTCTCCCTAAGACGGGGTACCTTCTAAAATTTGAGATTTCTTTCCAAACTTTGATTTGATCAAATTAGGTTAATAGATGGTCTGTCTAATTAGCATGCTTATATTTTCTATTTAAGCAGGGGCACTGGTGTTTTCACTGGAGTGGTGATTTAATGGAGGGTGGGCAATTGCATCTTGACTGGCCAGGGTATGTTGAAGAACTTTCTGGGTTACTCCTCAAATCATGCCAAGTAAATAACCTCATTTCGGACATATTCTGGGCCCCCTCTCATTTTCTTCTAATCGTTCCTGCTTCTATTTTTGCATTACATTACTTGTGATTATTAGAACTTACACAATTCTTATATTGGTTAGTTGACTTTATATCATCTCTTTCTTACAAGATTGTACATTTCTTGAGGCCAGGATACATTTATATTGTGAACTAGAAGTGTCTTGGCACATCAAAAGAGCTCAAAAATATTTAATGATTAAAAAATTAAATGACTTCAATTTCATTGTTTTCTGTACTATTTTAACTTTCATAGTTCACTTTACAGTATTCCATTTTTTCAAACATAAAATCCCATTTCATGATCGTCCTTGAACTACTTTCTGAGTATATAACAATTAGCTTTTCACTCCCAAAAGTCATGAAGTATTAATTAATAAGGCAAGGAAATAATCATGATATCAAAACACAGAAATAAATGCATTAAGTAAGCTTTTAGTAGAGAATGTGTAGAATAAGAGAACTGTTATTTGATGAGTTTAATCAATTTAATCAAGCGCTATAAACATGTTGTTCTTGTTGTGATGTGCTGTCGAGTTGGAGCCGACTCATAGTGACCCCTCCTTGGGTTTCCAAGGCAGTATCACTAGGGAAGTAGATTGCCCCATCCTCCTTCCAAGGAGTGGCTGGTGGGTTTGAACCGCCAGCCTTCTGGTTAGCAGTCAAATGCCTCAGGCACTATGCTACCAGAGCTCCTGCTACAAACATACCAAAGGTAAAAACTTTTGAACATGTTAATTATAATTTTCTATAATTACATTAAGGAGTTCTGGTGCACCGTGGTTACAGCGCTAGGCTAACTGAAAGGTTGGCAGTTCAAACCCACCAGCTGCTTTGCATGAGAAAGACGTGGCAATCTGCTCCTGTAAACATCACCACCTCAGAAACCCTATGGGGTATTTCTACTTTGTCCTACAGGGTCACTATGAGTCAGAATCCACTTGCTGGGAATGTTCCCCCCCTAATACACACATTATCCTATCAATAAACAGCTATATTTACTAAATGTTGCAAATCATTAAAAAAAAAAAAACCCTCTATACAAAATTCAAGAGAATTGAGTTGTGATAGTATTGAAATTTGAGTTATAATAGTGATTTGATGGTACTATATGATTTTCAAACGAGCTCTGGTGGTACAGTGGCTAAGGAATTTGCTGCTAATCAAAAGGTTGGTGGTTGGAACCCACCAGCCAATAAGTGGAAGAAAGATGAGGCAATGTGCTTCCTAAAGATTTACAGCCTTGGAAACTCTATGAGTCGGAATCTACTTGATGGCAGTGGGTTTGATTTGGGGCTTAAATGATTTTCAATAAATATAATTTCCATTTTAAGTTAGTGTTTTGGTTACTCTGTGCTGCTCTAACAGAAAATACCACAAATGTGTGACTTTAACAAACAGGAGCTTATTCCCTGACAGTTATGGAGGCTAGAAGTCCGAGTTCAAAGTGCCAAACTCTAGGGGCTGGGTAGAAGCCCCTTGACCTTGAGCTTCAGCTCTGCTTCTTGCTCCTGGCCCACCGGAGCCAGAGGTGTCTTCTTCACTCAGGCAGCTGCTAGCTGCCGAGGCTAACAAGCCCAAGGGCGACAAATAAAATAACACAATTCCAATATTACCAAACAACACGGCAGGGCACTAATTCAAGTCCAGAGACAGTCCCAATGTCGGCAGAAAATATTACAGGCTACATCAAGACTTGGCTACATCCAGGGTCCAAGTGTGCCATAAAGCTGCAGACCAGGTCCAAAGCTTCTCCTTATAGACTGGAAGCAGACCACAAATCTAAAGCAGTTACTCAGCTGGTCGTAGCAGATTCCACCATGGAGCTAATTGCTAGTCTCATCACAGGAGTAACTACAACCAGCTGCCCAGCCACTCAAAACCACACTCAGTCAAGCTGACACATAACCTTAACTCTGTTTAAAATTTTGTATTTATTAATAAAAAGAAAATAAATTATTATTGCTTTCTGTCACAATTTTAACAAAATGATTTTATCAAATACTGATATTTAATAAGTATTTTAGTATGCAGACATGTTTTTTGCTTAACAGTTAAATTGAGATTTTGACCTTTGCTTGTACAAAAAGATACATTAATATTGATTTTTAAAACACTCAGCAAATATTTTGCCTTTCACAAAATGTTTCTTTTGCTAACCACTGTAAAAGCAGCCTGAAAGAAGTTTTAAAAATGGTTAACTCTTGAGATTTAGATTGTTTGCATTTTCTTCTCCAATGTACACACATGCTTAATTTAAAGGCATAATTATGATCTTTCTGAATTATCATAATTTCACAGTATTGATCATTAGAAGAAATGTCTTTTATAGAGTGACTTCTTCAAACTATTTTTTAGACTTATTCTGACATATTAATTTGCAAATATGCAAATATGAAGGGCAGTAGCCAAAAATACTTTGAAACTGGTGAATATTGAGTTACTTCTAGTTTCAAAAATTCTTTTTGTTCAAAAGTCACATGTGTTATGTGCTTTAAAATAGGTTTCACAAGTGAAAATTATTGATATGGGAAAGCTGCTTTAGGGGAAATTTCATTAGCAAATTAATAATCTTTAAAATTCTGAGTAATTGAGTTAGATTATTGTACAAAGAATATTGATCTTTTGCAAAATATTTTCAGCGGTGTAATTTACTTTTTAGAGGTTTTTTTTTTTAATATGCGGGAGTCCTTTAGGCAAGATGCCGTTCTCTAACCTATCTTTTTTGGTCGTTTCCTCTGCTATTTAAGTTTTAATTGTCCTAAGTTTTAAAGAGAATTGCTGCTAAGAAAGGCATTTTCAAGATATATGTTTACACAAGCAAAATATTTTGTACATGTACGAATTTCAATTCTGAAAAAAGTGTCATGTGTTCTTATTCTTCCCATCTTTAAAATACAAGTTAAATCGTAATTTGAATCTTTTCCCATCGTGTAGTCAAGCGTTGGTGCTACACTTGAAGATGAGGGCTCTCCTTTGCTAGCTACTGTTTACGAAAGCCCAGTGCTTTTCCTAGATCTTTTGGCTGATAATCTCAAACATGGAGGATGCTTCTGATTCTTCACAAGGGGTTGCTCCATTAATTAATAATGTAGCTCTCCCAGGCTCTGCGCCGTCTCTTCCTGTATCAGTGACAGGCTGTAAAAGTCATCGAGTAGCCAATAAAAAGGTAGAAGCAAGACGCGAAAAGCTCCTCCCAACAGCTCTTCCTCCTTCTGAGCCGAAAGTAGATCAGAAACTTCCCAGGAGCTCCGAGAGGCGGGGAAGTGGCGGTGGGACGCGATTCCCCCTCGCGGAGCCGGACAGTGGCAGCTGGAGGAGCGGTGGTCGCGGGCGCAGCGAGGGCGGCGAGAAGCACCCCCCAGGAGGACAGAGCCTCCCTAAGCTCCCTTTGTAGTTGGAAGGTGGAGAAGTGGCAGTCGGCGTGCTAGCAGGTGAGGGGCTCCCTGCGGTCACTCGGGAGCCGGCCGGCGCCGGCAGGGACGCGCAGGCGGGCGGGGGAACAAAGCGGTGTGGGGCCGGGGTCCGCCCGTGGCGTGCGGCGTCGGGCAAGCCAGCTGAAAGCCGAGCACGTTGTGAGCCCCGCGGCGGCGGGCTGGGAGCCGGCGCTGGGGGAGGGGGCCCCGCCGCTCCCGCACCGCTGGCTCGCCGGCCTTGGGGTGTCCAGCCCCACTGTGAGACAGAGTCTGCCGGGAGTGCGGCGGTGGGTCACGCTCGGAGGACAGAGGCGGCGGCAGCGGTTCCCCTCGCTCAGTACCCTGGCAGCGACAGGAACGAAGTCGGCTCCGTTGGCAGCCGCGGCGCGTCAGTCACACAAAAGGGAGCCGACCTTACCCCGGCTCTCAGATCAGCCCACGCCGCCGCCGAGCGCTCCCCTGCTTACCGGCTTCCCTTTCCCTCCAATTTTGATAGGGAAGCGGGGCCGACGCCGGCGGCCGAGGGTCCGGGCGAGCCCGCTGGCGGACTGGAGATGCCGTTGCTACATCGAAAGCCGTTTGTAAGACAGAAGCCGCCCCCGGACCTGCGGCCCGACGAGGAAGTTTTCTACTGTAAAGTCACCAACGAGATCTTCCGCCGCTATGAGTAAGGGCCGGGTTGGGCGTGGGGTGTGTGGGAAGCCCCTCCCCAGGACCCCTGCTTCCTTCAGTTCTTTCCCTCCCCAACGCCCTTTTGTTCCTCCTTTTTCTAGCCTGGGGCTTCTGGCGGGGCGATTTGAAAGTGAAGGGTGGCGCAGGCCCACGTTTCTAAGTCGCCAGAGCTCCACTAGGAGACGAGCGGAGCTCGGGGGCGGCCCGGTCGACCGCGGCGCGCTAGGGGGCAGCGAATGTGGCGGGGCGGAGGCAGCTTGGGTTCCCGGCCGGCCGCGGGCGCTCGGAGTCGCGGCTGCCGCCGGCCCCCGCTTGGCGGCGGAAATCCCCCGCGTCGCCCCTCCCCGCCGCGGCCCCACGCGCACTCGAGGCCAGTTCCGGGATCCCCGCCCGGCGGCCGAGGGGATCCCCGCTCGGGCCAGAGGCTCCGGGCTGCTGTCCCCGGGACGGGAGAGGGAATCCCTGCCTCCAGGGGCAGGAAACGGTTGGGTTGGGTTTCG
>NW_006921638.1:5601776-5607573 GCF_000298275.1 Orycteropus afer afer | reverse complement strand
AGGGAGCGGAGTCTCTCCTCAGGGGCCGGAGCGGGCTTTCCTGTGGGCGGACGGTTGGGGGTCTGGGACACTATAGCCCTCGCCGGCGGCCTCTGGTCCGGCCAGGCTAGGCCTCGGAGTGCACGACGAGATCCGCGAGCACTGTCACCGCCTTTTCTTGGTGACTAACTCCCGGCCTCGGGGAACTCAGCGTCTCCGCCCCCGGGAGACTGAGTGAGGAAGAAGTCGGGCCGGGTGGGGAGAAGAGGAAGGAGAAGAGAGCAGGGCCCTGGGCGCCCCGGGTTTTCACTTTCGCGTAGCCGGGAAGGTGGGAGTTGGAGAAGGGGTTAGGACAAGTTCAACTCCAGCCTCTGCGGGTCGCCGTTTTATCTATCCCCCATGCACATGTGGGCTGCCTGACATGTGCCACTCGCTATTGTTTTGATAACCCAGAGCTGCTGTTTGCACAATTTCATCCCGTGTGGCCAGCCTGTCCCCTAGTTTATCCCAAGGGCTCCCCTTGTCTTGTGACACGAAGCAAGGTAGTTTGTTGTAGCGACTTAGTTTAAACAAGATGTAAAAGTGAGAACCTGAATGGATCAGTCACTGAAACAGTCTCATCTCCCCCCCCCCACCCCATGCTTTATTCTCTACTTGGAAGAAATCCATTTGTGGCTTAGAAACCAAATGTTAACAGCAACCAAATAAATTGTGTGTAGGAGGCACCTTATTTGAGTGGGGGCTTGATCAAGAGCAGGCTTTAGGCACCTGTCTGAGAAATGTGTAGTGAGGTTAGAAGAGTCAGTTCCTTAGAACATTTATTGAGTAACCTTTCTCTTTCTTTAGCTCCACTGAAAAATGAGTTAAAAGAAACCTGCTACATCAACTGTTGTTGTAGGGAAGTTTCTCAGCAGACATTAAAGGAGTGTACATCTCACTGTGCTCCTGTACAGACTTGTTACTCAAATAGATTTCACTTTTGTAACTACTTAAATGAATTTGGATTAGGTAACTTGACAAGAATAATGTCTTTTTTTTTTTTTTTTAAGTTAAAATCCTCGGTAATTCTCTTGGTTATGTAGTGGCTATGACAGAAATACCACAGATGGGTGGTTTTAACAAACAAATTTATTTTCTCACAGTTAAGAGGCTAGAAGTCCAAACTCAGGTTGCTGGTTCTAGAGGAAGGCTTGCTTTCTATCAGCCCTGGAGGAAGGTCTTTGTCTCCTTTAGCTTCTGCTCTTAGTCCATCTTCATGTCGCTTAGCATCTCTCTTCCCCCATCTCTACTTCTCTCCATTGGTTGTTTAATCTCTTTCTTATCTGAAAGAGAGGTTGATTTAAAACACACTCTACACTGATCCTGCCGTATTAACATAACAAAATTCATTCCTAAATGGGATTATAAGCATAGGCATAAAAGTTAGGAGTTACAACATGTACTTTTTGAGGATATAATTCAATCCATTAGAGTAATAATCTTGGAGACTCTGATGGCACAGTGGCTAAGTGTTTGGCTACTAACCTAGAGGTTGGTGGTTCAGACCCACCAGCTGCTCCACAGAAGAGAAATGTGGCAGTCTGCTTCCATAAATAATAATCTTGAATGTATAAAAAATTGTATCTAAGAGTGCCAGCAAAATAGAAAATGAAGATAAATTTCAAACTCTTTTCCTTTGATAAAATCAATCTTAACCTTTTTAAGAGACTCCTTATTTTTGAGGGGACTTTTTGAATAAAACTGTTTCGTGTACTTTGGTCCTTATATCTGAAATGCTGAAACAAAAGAGAGTTTTGGTAGTCCAAACCTATCTACCTTCCATTAAGAATAAGGAACTGTGTTCTTATGTAGGCTTAGGACTTTTTTTTTTTTTTTGACAGAGGAGAACTGCCCCATAGTGTTTCCAAGGCTGTGAACTTTTTTTTTTTTTTAATATGTTTTTATTGTGATTTGGGTGAAAGTTTATAGAGCAAATTCGCTTTCCATTCCACAGTTCATGCACATTTTGTTTCGTGACATTACTTGCAATCCCCACAATGTAACAGCTCTTTTCCCACTTCCTCCGTGTGGTTACCTTTTCCCTGTGCTCTTGTTTCCTGCTCTGTGAGCTTTCTCCCTGCACAAATGATGTCCTTCTGATCTCCCTTGGTTGATTATTCTAACAGTTGGTGTAATTGTTCACCTCATAGGCATGTCTATTATTTGGCTGAAAGTTAAGCCAAACTTTGAGTGAGTTCAAATCGGGACCTAAAGGGTGAATAGGGGCCATGGTTTCAGGGGTTTCACCAGTCTCTATCAAACCACTAAGCCTGGTCTTTTTTTTTTTTTTTTCTTTTTTTTAAATAATTGTGAGTTTTGTTCTACATTTTTCTCCCATTCAATCCAGAATCTTCAACTTGGATCCCTTTCCAAGTGTTTGGCAGTGGTAGCTGGGCACTATCTAGTTTTTCTGGTCTCAGAGTCATGTGGGCTAAGGTTCTCATGGTTTCTTGGACTAATTGTTTCCATGCATCTTTGATTTTCTTCACTCTTCTTTGCTCCAGAAGAGGAGAAACCAATTGTTGCATCTTTGATGCCCGCTGGCAAGCTCTCAAGATCCCAGTAGTTACTCACCAAAGTAGGATGTGGAACAGTATTTGTGTAATATATTATGCCTTTTGAGTTTGATGTCCCCTGTGACCATGGTCCTGAGCCCATAGGCCCAGCAACTTACTCCCTCAAGGTGTTTTGTTGTGGCTATACCATATCCACTGCCACCAAGTGGATTCTGACTCATAGCTATCCCCTTTGGGTTTCCAAGGCGGTAAATCTTTATGGAAGTAGATTGCCCAGTCTTCCTTGTGCAGAGTGGCTGGTAGGTTTGAAAACCGCCAGCCTTCTGATTAGTAGTCAGATGCCTTAGGCACTGTGCCACCAGAGCTCCTTTGGTTGTGGCTAATAAGTTATTATAATTTTACCCACTATTAGCTCTATTTTATATGTATATAAATAAATATACATAATATATATGTGAGCATTTTGGTAATACATACATAATATGTAGACATATCATCTGCCAAACTTAAATATGATCACAGGTATAGTCTCTTTTCCCTATCCATATTTTGACATTTAAAAATTTTTAAATAGCTAGAGTTTTGCGTGTCATGTGTGTGCTGAAGTGTTTGGGCTTGGGAAATTATAAGTGGTTTTGGAGAGATGATTCGGTTTGGGAACAAAGATATTTAGAAATTAATGCTGAACAAAGGAGTGCTGCTGATATTCTTAGGTATTAATGTTTATGTCTTGGCAAAATTGGAAGAAGACTACCATTTAGTTATGTTTAATGGCAGTCTATTGTATACTGGTAATCTGTTCCTTGGCCCAAGTCTGGAAAAACTGTAAAGGAAACCTGCTTTCATTCATTCCTTCAGTCACCATTTAGCTTATGGGAATTGAAGAGTATTTTAAGTACATTATTTGAATATTTTTCTTTGTATGAGACCAGTGAGCTCACACATTTATGCAGATTTTTGATTTCTTGAATAAATATTTCTCTACTTTAATCCATTTCAAAGACATTTTCTATAGTTCTCCTCTGTTCATTTCTCAACACAATGCAATATAACTGTTGCCTCTAACACTATACACCTGGTTAGCAGCCGTTGCCAGTGACATTTAATTGCTAAATAGTTTTCTGTGTCTATCTTACTTGAAATTATAGCTCACTTCCTCCTTGTCCTTTTAAGCAATAGTGATCATCTCCTCTATTGTGTCTAGTGTAACATATGCTGTTTTTGTACTGTAATGCGATGTATATATTGCTTCACATTTTCTTCACTTCAAGACCTTGAATCCTTTGACACGAGAACTATGACTGGGATGGATTCTTAGTGATTATATAGTACAACTCCTTTATTTTGTTTCTTTGAACTACATGTTCCTTAACTAATTGCTAACGGTTGTGTGACTTGCTTTCATAAGTATAAAAAAATCGTTTAGAATAGCACATTAACTGTAGGCAAATGGATATTCCAAAGAGCGTAATTTAGTTTCTTAAATAAGATGAAAATTTATTCTGTAATTTTGGATAGCTGACAGTAATTTATATATATATATATGTATGTGTATATATATATATGTATATGTATGTGTGTGTGTATATATATATATACATGTATGTGTATATATATATATTTTTAACTTATTTTTGGCCATAGATTGTTTAAAAAAAAAAAAAAAAAAGAAACAGGTCTGAATACCAAAAATTCTAGATTTGTGGGAAAGGAACATGGTTTATTGTATTACCTAGTGACTAAGTCTAAATAAAATAACTGTCTTTTTTTTTTTAAGTCATTTAGACTCTTAGGATTAGAATATATTTTGCATCTTGGGATGAGTCCAACTTTCCATCCCAAGATGTAGGAATTTCTTCCACAACATCACTGATTGGTAGTCCAGCTTATATTTCAACCTGGCTTTCCAGTGAGAGGGGTTTGACTGACTTGGGGTACCTTATTTTTGCAAGCAAGATACCACTTAGCAGTTGATGAGATTTTTGTATTTGGGTCATCTTCTTTGCATTACTGATAATCTCTGTGCGGTTAATTGATTTTTTTCATCAAAACATAATGAAAACAATCCTAACAATTTGTGGAAATAACCTTGTTGCTTGCCCCCACTGCACTACCTATAGTATTGTTTCACACTCTGTCTTGCTGGAATTTCTTTGTATTGTTGCCCTTAAGAGCTGGCCGGATGAAATAATTTTGCCCCTTCCCACCCGCCTTCCTAGTGCTAAACTTTCTTTTAAACAGTCTTGTCCTTTATCTGTTCCTGTGACACAGTTTCTCTATCATACTTCTCTATAGTTATTCTTAGGAGCTCTGGTAGCACAGTGTCTAAGGCACTTGACTGCTAACCAGAAGGCTGGCGGTTCAAACCCACCAACCACTCCTTGGAAGGAAGGTTGGGCAATCTACTTCCATAGTGATACCACCTCAGAAACCCAAGGAGGGGTTGCTATGAGTCGGGGCCAACTCGACATACATAACAACAACAACAACATAGTTATTCTCTGTATTCTATAATGATCTCTTTATAGGTATGGTGCTTGAACAGTAAGAACTGATACTATTTATTGTATATAGTATACCAGGTATTTGTTTAGAATTATCTCATTTAATTTTCATATTAACTATTACAGAGCTCTGGTGGTGTAGTGGTTAAGGCATTTGCTGCTAACAAAAAGGTCAGTGGTTCAAACCCACCAGCTGCTTTGAGGAAGAAAGATGAGGCAGTCTGCTTCTGTAAAGATTTATAGTCTTGAAAACCCCATGGGGGTTGCTGTGAGTCAGAATTTACCCAATGGCAGTGAGTTTGAGTCTGAGGTTCTTTGTTTCTTTGTTTTTAATAGAATAGGGAGCTCTGATGGCATAGTGGTTAAAGCATTCAGCTGCTAGCCAAAAGGTCAGTGGGTCGAACTCACCAGCTGCTTACAGGAGAAAGATGGGTGAAATCTGCATTTCTGTAAAGATTGAAGCTTTGGAAACCCTATGGGGCAGTTCTACTTGGTCCTGTAGTGTCACTGTGAGTTGTAATCAGCTTGATGGCAATGAGTTTGTTTGGTTTTTATAATGTATGGTGTAAGAATCTTTGTAGATACTGAGATAAATTTCCTTTACTGAGAAAGAAAGATAAGTACATGAACATACTTTCATAATACCAGTGACGTAGGTCATATGTGTTATGGAACCAGCGTAATGGGAACATAGAAAGTAGAGCTGATAACTGTTTGCTGGTGCAAAAAGGACAAGGAGGCCACATGTTCTGACCTCCT
>NW_006921638.1:5597442-5601264 GCF_000298275.1 Orycteropus afer afer | reverse complement strand
CTTTCAGGAGCGTGTGTCTCTTTCAGCAGCACGTCTTCTTCAGCCAGCAGTCAGAGAAAGTTCTGCCTCTAGGAGGCCTCCTTTTGAGCCTGGCAGAGTGGCCAAACTAGCCAATCATAGCATCAGAACTCTAAGCACCTGAGAGGGAGTGGGACCCTCCCAGAACATTGTTTTGTGCCACTCCCAACAGAAATATTCCAGGTGAACAACTTTAGCAATTAGGAGCTCCTCAGTTGCTCATAGCAAATCCCACCTTGGAGTTTACAAAGACTTATGGATAGAAAAGCCACACTACGTAATTTACTACACTGCAACTGGGAAGTTGGGAAAGCCCTCAGAGAGAAGGATATCTCACTTGGGTCCTGCAGGATGAAGCTTACAAGATACAGAATAAGAAGGGCATTGTAGGCAGAGAATGCTCTAAATAATACATTTTAAGCAGAGAAAACTATATGTGAAAATCAAAGAAGTGTGAGTTTTCTTAAAATTTGACTTTCATACTATTGTTATTCAAATGTGATCCCTAGTGGTGCAGTGGTTAAAGTGCTTGGTTGCCAAGGAAAAGGTCAGAATTCCAACCCACCAGCTGTTCCATGGGAGAAAGATATGGCCATCTGCTTCCCTAAAGATTTACAGCTTTGGAAACCATATAGGGCGGTTCTAACTCTTGTTGTAAAGGTCACTATGAGTTAGAATAGACCCCAGAGCACTGGGTTTGGTTATTTTGGTTTTATTGTTACTCAGATTTATGTACCAACAGCTAATGCCAAAGATGAAGAAATTAAAGGCTTTTTACCAAGGTTGGCAGTCTGAAATTTATCAAATATGCAGTTAAGATGCGTTGATAATTACTGGTGAATGGAATGCAAAAGTTGGAGTTGAAGGATCAGTAGCTGAAAAATAACGACCTTGGTGACAGAAGTTGCATCAGAGATCCATGATAGGCTTTTGAAGACCAACGACTTAATCATTGCAAATACTTTTTTTCAACAGCTGAAACAGCAATTGTACACATGTATCTTGCTGGATGGAATATGCAGAAATCAAATTAATTACATGTGTGGGAAGAGATGATGAAGAATCTCACTATCATTAGTCAAAACAAGGCCAGGGGTCTGACTGTGGAAAAGCATCAGTTCATATGCCTGTTCAAGTTGAAACTGAGGAAAATTAAAGCAAGGTCACTAGAGCCAGTGTACAGCCTTGAGTATATCACACCTGAGTGTAGAGACCATTTCAGAATATGTTTCATGAATTGAATACTAATGCCCAAAGACCAGATGAGTTGTAGAATGACATCAGGGACATCGTACATGAAGTAAGCAAAAGGTCATTAAAAAGCTAGGAAGGAAAGAAGAGACCAAAATGGATGTCAGAAGAGACTTTTAACACTTCTTGAATGTCAAGTACCTAAAGCAAATGAAAAAAGTAAGAGCTGAGCAGAAGATTTCAAAGTGTGGCTCAAGAAGTGTAGTAAAATGTGCAGAGATTTAGAAAAACAAAAGGGAACAACATGCTCACTATTTCTCAAGCTCAAACAACTGAAGAAAAAAGTCTCAAGGTGTGATACTGCAGTATTCTTTGAGCAGATTAAGTCTCGAACACTTAACTGTGCTCATGAGAAACCTGTACATAGACCCAAGAGGCAGGCAGGAAAGGTGTGCATCAGGATTATATCCTTTCACTATACTTACTCTATCTGTATGCTGAGCAAATAATCTGAGAAGCTCAGCTATATGAAGAGGATCAGTAGCATCATTATTGAAGGAAGGCTCATTAACAACCTGTGATATGCAGATTACACAATCCTGCTTGCTGAAAATGAAGGTGACTTGAAGCACTTACTAATGAAGATCAAAGGCTACAGCCTTCAATATGGATTACATTTCAAAGAAAACAAAAATCATCGCAACTGGGACCAATAAGCAACACCATGATAAATGTAGAAAAGATAGAAGTTAGGGATTTCATTTTACTTGGATCCACAGTCAATGCTTGCAGAAGCAGCAGTCAAGAAATCAAATGATGTATCACATTGAGCAAATCTGCTCTAAAAGACCTCTTAGTGACAAAGAACAAAGATGTTACTTTGAGGACTGAGGTGTACCTTATGGTTGTCTCATATGCATGCGAGAGCTGGACAGTGAATAAGGAAGACACAGGAGAATTGATGCATTTGAATTACAGTGTTGGTGAAGAATATGGAATAAAGCATGGACTGCCAGAGGAAGGAACAAATCTGTTTTGGAAGAAGGACAATCAGAATGCCTCTCATAAGCGAGAATGGCAAGATTTCTCTCACTAATATTGTATATGTTATCAAGAGGGACTGTTCTTTGGAGAAGGACATCATGCTTGGTAAAGTAGTACAAAGGAGGAAGACTCTCAACAACATGGATTCACACAGTGGTGCACCTATGGGCTCAAGGATAGCAGCGATGAAGATGGCAAGGGACTGGGCAGTTTTTCAGTCTGTTGTACAGAGGGTTGCTATGAGTTGGAACAGACTCTGCAGCACCTGACAGTAAGAGCAACAAGTTGTTAGGATTTTTACAGCCAGTACCATTATAATTTTTCACCTTCATTGATTTCTACTTAAGGCTTTAATGTTGAGATTTTAAAAATCTTTATTGTTATTTCTCAGCTTTGTGTCATATATATACTTTATGAGCCTGCCTTACGTGTCAGCAACTTAACAACCAGAGATTTGTTTTATGTTAGAGATGTACTCTTAACGAAATACTCTGCTTGATAAACGCAGAAGCAGTTTTTCCATAAAAAGTAATGGTAAAAGCAGAGGTCAGCAAACTTTTTCTGTAAAATATTTTAGTCTTTAGAGGCCCAAATTGATAGAATCTCTGTTACATGTATCCAACTGCAGACATAGAAAGCAGCCATAGGTAATAATACCTAAATGAATGACTGTGGCTGTGTTCCAGTAAAACTATTTATAAAAACAGATGGAAGGCTGGATTAGGCCTCCAGAAGCCAGTAGTATGCTCACCTCAGGTAAAGAGGATTGTTGAAGGACATAGTTAAATTAGTCTAAATTTATATTTATGTTTTGTTCACAAATAGTAAAATATGCTTCTTGTAAAAGTTTCATCAGAGTATATACTCTTATAATGTAGAATTTAATGAGGCACTTTAACATATCTTCTTTGTTGTTGTTGTTATTTGCCATCGAGTCTGCCCCGACTCATAGCGACCCCTCCTTGGGTTTCCGAGGCAGTATCACTAGGGAAGTAGGATTGCCCAACCTTCCTTCTGAGGAGTGGCTGGTGGTTTTGAACCGCCAGGCTTCTGGTTAGCAGTCAAGTGCTTTAGCCACTATGCTACCAGAGCTCCTATATAGAATATAGTAACATAGAATTCAAAGCTATGGAGGCTTGATTTTGTCTGAGTTGTTGAGAGTAGAAGCTAGTGAAGGAGTTTGTTGTTGTTGTTGTTAGGTGCCGTTGAGTCATCTCTGACTCATAGCAACCCTATGCACGGCAAAATGAAACATCACCCGGTCCTGAGCCAGCTCCATGATCCTTGCTATACTTGAGCCCCTCACTGCTGCCACCATGTCAATCCATCTTGTTGAGGGCCTTCCCCTCTTTCATTGACCCTCCACCTTACCAAGCATAACATCCTTTTCCAGGGAATGGTCCCTTCTGACAACATGACAAAAGTATGTGAGATGAAGTCTGGCCAGTCTTACCTCCAAGGAGCATTCTGGCTGCACTTTCTCCAGGACAGACCTGTTAGTTCTTTTAGCAGTCCATGGTACTTTCAGTATTCTTTCCCAACACCGCAGCTCAAAATCATCAGTTCTTC
>NW_006921638.1:5581559-5597342 GCF_000298275.1 Orycteropus afer afer | reverse complement strand
TTCCGAGGAGTGGCTGGCGGGTTTGAACCGCCAGCCTTCTGGTGAGCAGTCAAGTGCCTTAGCCACTATGCTACCAGAGCTCCCTTTTTAAATGTAGCCACTAGAAAATTTAACATTTCATATATATATATATCATATCCTATTTCTGTTACCACTAGTTTAGCTCTTGCTGCTGAATTGACTCTATACGATAGAGTAGAACTGTCCCATAGGATTTCCAAAGCTGTAAATCTTTATGGGATCAAACTTCCACATCTTTCTCCTGCAGAGCAGCTGGTGGATTCAAACTGTAGACCTTTTGATTAGCAGCTCAGCGCTATAAGCGCTATGCCACCAAGGCTCCTGATGACCACTGGTTTAGAGACTAGTTACTGTGTAAGATATCTAGACTTGAAGTATGTTTTTCTTCAGCAGTACTAGGTATATAAACCGTAGGTATGTAACTGTACTTCATGTACATCATATGAGATGTGTTGGCTTGGGAAGTTAAGTCTGACAGATACGTTTGTTTCTGTAGGAAAAAACTTTACTATTTAAAAAACTTTCTAAGTGAGACTGCAGTTTCAGGCAGTAAAACTTAAGACCTCTTTTGCAAGCCATCCATTCATTTAGTCTGTACTATTGGCAAACCAATTGATTATTTCTGTTGTCTCTTGCTAATAAATTATTGATTTGACAGATTTTTTTAAACCAGATTACATTCACCTTTTCCTCTCTGGTATTACTTTCTTCAGTTGTACTTTTTCTTTAAGATATAATGCTCTAGTATGTTCTGGTGTTTTATTCCCTCCTCTTTTCCTTCCTTTCCTCCTGTAGGATATATGTCTTTGTCTTATAAATCACTTTTCACATTGTGAAATGACATGCATCCATTATTTCCTCTATTAAGGGATTGTAGTTACGTGCCGTTGAGTCGGACCTGACTCATAGCGACCCCTCCATGGGTTTCTGACATGGTATCACAATGGAAGTAGATTGCCCAACCTTCCTTCCAAGGAGTGGCTGATGGGCTTGAACCACCAGCCTTCTGGTTAGCAGTCAATTGCCTTAGGCATTATGCTAGAGCTCCCCTATTAAGGGGTACATACTTTAAAAGGATTTCTTTGTAATGAATTAGAGTCATGTAACTTGTATATACTTGTCATCTCTCTAGATCTTATTTATGTTGAGGTATGATTAGTTTTTCTTACTTTCTATTTCTTTAGATTTTTTTTTTTTTGTTCTATAGACATACAAAATAATCTTGCAAGAAGTAAACATTTAGCAATATTAATACTTTTACAATCATGGGAGATGGAAAAAGGATTTTAGGAAGGAAAGTTAAGAGAATAATGACTATTAACTATATTGGTTATATATAATTACAGAAATGTTGAACAGCACACCAAAGAATAGAGGAGGAAGGAAAATAATTTACCCATACCTTAACACTTAGAGGGAGCTCTGGTCACGTAATGGTTAAAGCATTTGGCTGCTGACCAAAAGTCAGTGGTTTGAACCCACCAGCTGCTCTGCAGGAGGAAGATGAAGCAGTCTGCTTCAGTGAAGATTTATGCCCTTAGAAATCCGACGGGAAGTTTCACCTCTGTCCTTTAGGGTTGGTATGAGTTGGAATTGATTCAGTGGCAGTGGGTTTTTAATACTTGGAGGCAGGCATTGTTTATATTTTTGCATGTCTAGGTTTTTCTACTGTAAAAATATTGTAAAATAATACATAAAGACATGCACATTGCAAAAATTAGAACTATTAGAAATGCTTACAATAAGAAAAAAAAGTTTTCATTCCTTCCTAGTCCTGCTTTTATCTTCTATTTATAGTATGTGTATAAATGTACATGAAATTGTGTTATTCAGTGATTTGAGTCTTTTCTATTCAATATGCTTTAGAAATCTTTCCATATTGTAGGTCTCTTGAATTTTAACACAAATGGAACCATAATATATATACTATGTTAGTAAATTTTTACTTTCAAGACGTGTATCCAAATCCATTGCCATCAAGTCCATTCTGACTCATAGCAACCCTGTTGGACAAAATAGAATTCTCCCATAGGGTTTCCAAGGCTGTAAATCTTCACAGAAGCAGATTGCCTCATCTTTCTCCCACTGAGTGGCTTGTGGGTTTGAACTGCTGACATTTTGGTTAGTAGGCTGAATGCTTTAACCACTATACCACCAGAGCTCCTTTTAAAAGATATACCCCAAACCCACTACCATTGAGGTAAAAATCAAAATACAGTTTTTTTTTTTCTTATTAAAATGTTATGTAAGAACTCTCCTTATACTTTTTAATGACTATGATTTATTATATTGAAGTTCTATAATTTAGTTAATTTTCTACTTTTTTGGACACTTAAATTTTCTGGTTTTTCACTATTATGTTAAAGCCTTTTAAAATTGATAGTTAACTGCTTGAATTGACTGCTTTGAAGCAAAAAAAAAAAAATTTTAATTAGAAGGAAAATGAAATGATTGCATTATTATTATTTTCAGTATGACTCCCAATTTCAAAACCGATGAAAATTAAAGTCCAGTTTTGGCTAACTGTACCCTTATATTGCAAGCTATAAATGTCTGCCTTAAATATACTTTTTCTTAGGTTTGTATCAATGTGTAAGTTTACCACTTACCAAACCCTGTTTGAGTTCTAAGATTATATGTAAAATTTTGCAATAAAGGCACAATATTCTTTTCAATTTTTTAATGTAAAATTTTTGAAATTATAAGTAATGTGTTTGTTTGTTTTTCAACCAGTGACTTTTTTGAACGAACCATTCTGTGCAACAGCCTTGTGTGGAGTTGTGCTGTGACGGGCAGACCAGGACTGACCTATCAGGAAGCACTTGAGTCAGAAAAAAAAGCAAGACAGAATCTTCAGAGTTTTCCAGAACCACTAATTATTCCAGTTTTATACTTGACCAACCTTACCCATCGTTCACGCTTACATGAAATTTGTGATGATATCTTTGCGTATGTCAAGGACCGATATTTTGTTGAAGAAACTGTTGAAGTCATTAGGAACAATGGTGCAAGGTAAAGTACTTTAAATATTTATTTTTTGGATAAGTATACATTCACATTGCTCAAAATTCTGAATATAGAAAAGGGTGAACTAAGGAAAGCTTCTGTTGTTACTATCTTTGAGCTTTCCTGCTACCCTTCTCAGAGATAGCCCGAGTATTTGCAGTTTATTTATATATCACACAAAAAGAGTACATACATATACATGCATTTCCCTTCCTTTTAATGCGAAGTTAAATTCATTGTGTTCTATACTCTTTTTCACTTAAAAATATCTTGGAGATCAGTCCATTACAGTATAAACCAGGTTCCTTCTCTTTTTTATTTGTTGCGTAAGTTCCAGTATATGGGAGGTGCATCTTTATTATTTGCTAGTATAAAACCTAAGATGAAGAATTGAACAGTGTTCTCATTTTGCTATATAAAAGTTTAAATAGGCCTGTATTTCTTGCTGTTAGTTTAGTTGTTCTTTGTTAAGATAAGGACTGAGTTTTATATACTCTACTAGTCTTTTACTCTGGTCTTCAAGAATAGAATAAATTTTTCATATAGGAAGATTTAAAATGACTTAATGACTCTGATGGCACGTGGTTAAAGTGCTTGGCTGCTAACTGAAAGGTTGTTAGTTCCAAACTACCAGCTGCTCCTTGGGAGAAAGATGTGGCAGTCTCCTTCTGTAAAGATTGCAGCCTTGGAAACCCTGTGGGCAGTTCTGCTCTGTCTTTGAGGGTTGCTATGAGTTGGAATTATCAGTGTATTCTTGAAATATTAAGTATTTGATTGGCTAGGTGCTGACATTTGTCATGATAAACTTACTTTGCATTAAAATGTTTTATAGCTCTTTTGCTTTTCAGGGTCATAATGAGTCGGACTCAACTTGATGGCAGTGGGTTATTTTTGCTTTTAGGGGAAATGGCTGTAAAATATTTTTTGGATGAGGGTGATGGCCCTGCTCCCCACCCAATTATTGACCAGAATGAAGGTTTTTTTTTTTCCTCTTGATTTTTAAACATTAGCAGTCAAAAATTACCATTTAATTATGTTCTTTATTGTCTTAATTTTGGAGAATCTTAATTCATATGTCGTAACCTCAGAATAATGTCTTAATAAATTAGTATAATCCATTTTAGTTACTAAATGCTATTCTACGTGAATCGTAAAAGGCCAAGCAATGTTTTTATTAAGATCTGAAGTTGTTTGAATTTGATTTTGACAAGTAATTGAATAAGTTCTTTTAAAACCTGTGTTCTTTAAAAAAGCAACAAATGGTAAAAATTTGTATCCTTCTAGAAAGATTTTTCATATATCTAATGACTTTTGGAAAAAATTATATATTCATTTTAGAAAAACTAGAAATATTGATAAATAAAAAGGAGTCACCAATAATCCCACCAAGAAAATATTCTATTAAATATCGTATTATAAATGCTGTTTTGGAGTATGTTTAATGGTTTATGCTTTTGGTGATAAGCTTAGAAAATAGATTTTTGTGTTTGATCTAAACATCAAATGGAATAATAAGAATGTGTTTAGGGACTATCACAATTTTTTCTTCTTTATAGTCATTATTTGTATTTGACTTATACTACAATGGTTTGTAATTTATAAATCATTGCCGTATAATAACCTTTAATGTTAGAAATGTTGCTTACATTTAGAAGTTTAGTAGTTCATTGTTTCCTGCATAGACTTTTTTGTTGTTGTATTTTAAAAGTGAACGTCAGGTAGTTATAGCTGTTAGTAGAAACAGTAAGCTAGAGTACATTGTAGAAATGGGAAATTTGGGAGTAAAAATTTCATCAGAATTCATTTGGAAACATATTTCTTGCTGTTCAAGAAGTTCTTAAATTGTGAAGCATAAAAAATTAGTGTTTATTTCCTGAAAATTTTTAAGGGTTAAATTTCATAATACATATTGGCCACTCTTAATCTGCAATCATGCCTGAAGTTTTTCTCCTTTAAATAATCATTCTATATTTTCAATAGTGTAAGAAACCCTTTATTATATTTAAGCACAGAATTGGGTTAACCTGAAAAGTGCCTGTAAGAACACAAGAACATGAATTCAGTGCTTGACAATTTTTTTAATATAAAACTAAGAATGCTGTTATTTATTAGATCCACTCTTTAGATCCTCTGCTGCCTAGTTCACTAAGATTGTAGGTCACATAGGGTTAGGTTTTTTCTGAGGGTTAGGGTTAGAGAGAGAGGATTTGAAACTAGAGAATGGACACAGCATGGGGTGGGTTTTGCTAACACATCTTAAAGTCACCAATTTACTTTGTTTGTGTCTTTGTAACTGTTTTTAATAACGAATAGAGAGTACTAGGTAAGGTAAAAATACTAAAACAAAAATTAAGAGATAGCATATGAAATAGGAAGTTAATTAGGAATCATGAAGTACAGGAAAGCAGTTGTTAATAGAACATAAGTAGAAAAGGGGACTTGAGACCAGTGATAATTCAGTAACATTTTAACCCAAAGCAGAATATTGCCAGGAAAAATATTTAGAACTGATTAAAAACCTCTTCCTTTAGGATTAAGTAATGCTGTTATTTGTTTTTCTGTACAGTTTATAAATCAGTTCATGTTTCCCTATAAGGTATGAAATAGTAACATATCTTTCTTTAAGATACATATATACATGTTGTTAGGTGCTGTCGAGTCATCGCCAACTCATAGGGACCCTATGCACAGCAGAATGCAACACCGCCCGGCCCTGCGCCAGCTCCACGATCCCTGCTGTGCTTGAGCCCATTGCTGCAGCCACTGTGTCGGTCCATCTCGTTGAGGCCCGCCTCTCTTTCCTCAAGCATGACATCCTTCTTCAGGGAATGGTCCCTTCTAATAACGTGTGTGTGTGTGTGTGTCTATATATATATTTATGCCTACATTGCTTCTGTGCAATTGTCAATCAGAAATACTTGAGTTTTTTCTGTCTCACTCACTCACTTGCCACTTAGTCAATTCCAGCTCATAGTGACCCACACTGGGTTTCCAAGGCTTTAAATCTTTATGAAAGCAGATGGCCTCATCGGTGGGTTCAAACCACCAATCTTTTGATTAGCAGACAAATGCCTTAACCACTTCATCACCAGAGCTCCTTTTCTTTCTATGTGCTAGACACTAATTTAAGCGCAAAGGATATGACAGTTAACTGCTCCCCATTCATCAAGCCAAACAGTCATTTTGCTGTTCCTCAAATGTGTGAGACCTGATCTCTGCCTCAGGGCCTTTGTACTTAATAATTCTCTTTGTCTGGAATTCTTTCCCCCAGATAACAACATGGTAAGCTCTCTTACTTTCTTAATATTTTCAATGACACGCTCTCATTGAAGTCTTCTGTTCATCTCCTTGCTCACAACATTTTATCTCCCTTCCATGCTTTTTTTCTTTTTAGTACTTTCTAACATACTATATGTTTTTCTTATCTATTTTGTTTGTTGGTGACATCCCCAAACAGAATGTAAACTCCATGAGCACAGGAATTTTGTCTGTTCATTAGTGTATCCCTCTGGTTGGCATAGTGCCTAAGGCATTTGACTGTTGACCAGAAGACTAGCAGCAGTTCAAACCCACCAGCCACTCCTCAGAAGTAAGGTTGGGCAATCTACTTCTGTAGTGATACCACCTTGGAAACCCAAGGAGAGGTCCCTATGAGTTGGATCCAACTCCCCGGCAGTGAGTTTGGTTTTAGTTTTTGGATTAACACTAAAAATGACACAAATAAGGTTAACAAGTGTTTGTTGAATGAATAGAGAATGATGATGGTAAGGGAGACAGAAAAGTGTAAACGAAGCAAAAATTGTGCATAGAAGTTCTCTGAAGGTAATGATATGACAGATAGTTATGGTGGTAGGGGAGGGGAATAGTTGGCACTTCAGTTAGTGTGGTGAAGGAGTACTGCTTTTGAGGAAATGGCATTAAGTCTGAGATTGGAATGAGGGAGAAAGAGCCACTAATACTGAGAACCCTCTAGACACAGGAGGGAACAGTCCAAAGGTGGAAATAATTTAAAATATCTCTGCTGTATGGAGACATAATTAGAGGTTGGTCAAGTATGGATGCCTGGAGCCAATCTGGAGGTTGTTCCAACAGGCCTTGGAGTGCAGATAATTAGATAGATTCCAAATATCTTGGATGAGGAGCTAACAGGATTTATTGATGGGATTGGATGGTGGATTGGGCAGAGGGATATGCAAGAAAAGAGATACTTTGTATGACTCCTAGACTTTTTGGCTTTTAGCAGCTGGATATATGGTGAGAGATCTGCAAAAGCCTTGGGAAGTAATACTGTCAGAAAAATGTTACCACCCTTGCTCTCATCTCAGCCTCAGTTATTTCTGATTGCTTTAATTTTTGTAAAATAGATTATAGAATTATTTTAAATCTTATATCTAATGTCAATTTTAGTATCAAATGGTGACTAAACAAATAAGAGCTCATAACTATTCAACCATTAAAGTAGATCCCTGTAGGATCTTCTGTGTTGTACTGATGGGAGTGCTTTAAACAATGTAGATTAATGAAATAAAATAGAAAATGAAGGTAAAAATCTATAATATAGGGATAAAAGGGAAATACTAAATATATTGAGATGATAGGATGAACTCACAAGATGTGAGGAGCAAATACAATTATTTTTATTGAAACATCTTAGGCTTAGATGCCAGTGACTAGGTCCAGGTGTGATCAAGAAGTTTTTTTTGTTTTGTCTTTTTAAATTGTGATTTGGGTGAAGATTTACAGAGCAAATTCACTTTCCATACAGCAGTTCACATATACTTTGTCTCATGACATTGACCACAGTTTACCATAATGCAACAGCTCCCCTCTTACTTCCTCCCCATAGTTACCTCTTCCCTGTGTCCATCCCTCCATGCACTGCTGCCCCCTGAGCTGTCTCCCTGTGCATAAGCAGCCCTTCTTTCTCCCATGATTGTTCTCTCCAAGGAGTGTATCTACCTAAGGTAAATGTTCAACTCATATGCCTGTCTGTTGTTTGGTTGGAAACCACAGGTGTGGGTTCAATTCCAGACCTGAAGGGCAGCTAGGGGCCATACTCTCAGGGGTTCCATCAGGCTCTATCGGACCAGCAAACCTGGTCCCCCTTTTTTTTTTTCCCCTCCAAATGATTTTGAGTTTTGTTCCACATTGTTCTCCCTCTCTATCCAGAATCTCCTACATAGATCCCCTTCCAAGTGGAGCAATGCCACTGTTATTTCAAATACCAGCAGCGTCACTTGTGATGGCCAGGTTTCATTGGGACTCCCAAACTAACACAGACTGGGAAGAAAGGCCTGGCCATCTCCATCCAAAAATCAGCCAATAAAACTGTGGCCACAATGGAACATTATACAAAAGAAAAAAAGCTGTAATATTTAAACAAGTTACCTTGCTTTTTAAATTCTTTACTGTTATCACAGAATGCCTTAATGATTTTACTTGTGTACTCTTAGCTGCTTTAAGCTTTCTTTTCAAATAATTTTGCTTGTAGGTAAAAGAATGCTATCTAGTGGCAGTGAAAGGTGACTGCAAGCATGGGGGAAACAGAATTTTTATTTATTTTTCGATCTTTTGGCTCAGTTTCTAGGAATAAAAGTGAGATTTTTTATGGCTTTTTTCTTTGAAGGGGGTAAGAGGTGTGATTCAGGACTGAAAGTATACACAAAGCCAGGTTTTATGTTATTCATTCAGTAAACATTTGATTTTCTCTTGCATGCATTATATAGTCCATTAGTTAATAAGGATAGAGTGGCAGAGCAAGGATAAGTGAAATACATAGTATGAAGTAAATGCTTTAAGTGGACATGGATAAAGTATTTTTAAAACAAAGAACAAAAAAAAAAACAAACCAAACCAAATTCAATTGCCATCGAATTGATTCTGATTCATAGTGACCCCATTGGGTTCCAAGGCTGTAAATCTTATGGAAGTAAATTACCAATCTTCCTCCCACAGAGAAGCTGGTGGGCTTGACCACTGACCTTCTGGTTAGCAGCCAAATGCGTTACCCCCTGTTCCACCACTAACATTCAAATAGAATGGGTGAGATGACTGATAGGTAGGTAGGTAGGTAAATAGATAACTGTTGAGTCAACTGCAGTTCATGGTGAATGAAACATTGCTTGGTCCTGCATCATCCTCATGATCACAGCCACGTTCGAGTCATCATTACAGATATTTTGCCAATCTACCTCACCAAAGTTCTCCCTTACCTGATTGGCCCTCTGTCTCACCACACATAATGTCCTCCTCTAGAGATTGTTCACTCCTGATGATGTGTTCAAAGCAAGTGAGTCAGACACTGTTCCGTTGTGATCCATAAGATTTTCATTGGCTGATTTTCAGAATTATTGCTGATGTCAGCTGGATCTTGGCTGAAAGCAAAGAGTACTAGAACGATGTTTACTTGTGTTTTATTGACTATGCAAAAGCATTCATTGTGTGGATCATAACAAATTATGGATAACATTGACAAAAATGGGAATTCTAGAACACTTGATTGTGCTCATCAGGAACCTGTACATAGACCAGGAGGTTCTCGTTAGAACAGAACAAGGGGATACTGTGTGGTTTAAAATCAGGAAGGGAATGCGCCAAGGTTGTATCCTTTCACCATACTTAATTTAATCTGTATGCTGAGCAAATAATCCAAAAAGCTGGACTATATGAAGAAGAACGTGGCATCAAGATCGGAGGAAGAATCATTAACAACCTGCAATATGCTGATGACATAGCTTTGCTTGCTGAAAGTGAGGATGTTTTGGTTACCTAGTGCCGCTCTGACAAGAATATACCGCAAATGGGATGCTTGAACTTTGAGGCTTTAAGTCCAAGTTCAAAATGCCAGGCTCTAGGGGCTGGGTGAAAGCCCCTCAGCCTTGGGCTTCAGCTCTGCCTCCAGCTCCCACCCACTGAAGCTAGAGGCATTTCTTCACTCAGACAGCTGCTGGCTGCTGAGGCTAAGAAGCCCAAGGTTGACAAACGGCACAGTCCCGATGTTACCAAACCACATGGTAGGCCTTCAATTTAAGTCCATTGTAAGTCCCAAGGTCGGCAGAGCATGGCAGGCTGCTGAACAACAGTATGGCTACATACAGGGTCCAAGTGTGCCATAGGCTAGAGATCATTCCCAAGGCTTCTCCTTATATACAGGAAGTGGACTATATCCCAAAGGCAGCTACTCAGCTGCTTGTGGTAGATCCTACTGTGGAGTTGATTGCCAGTCTCATCATGTGGAATAACTACCACCAGTTGCCCAGCCATTCAACCAGGCCTAGCCAAGTTGACCCACAAACATAACCACCACAGAGGATGACTTGAAGCACTTATTGATGAAGATTAAAGACTTCAGTCTGCAGTATGGATTACATCTCAACATAAAGAAAATGAAAAACCTCACAACTGGACCAATAAGCAGCATCACAATAAATGGAGAAAAGATTGAAGTTGTTAAAGATTTCATATTGCTTGGTTTTATAGTCAACACCAATGAAAACAGCACTCAAGACATCGGATGACATATTGCACTGGGCAGATCTACTAAAAAAGACCTCTTTTAAGTGCTGAAGCGCAAAGATGTGCCTAACCCAAGCCGTGGTATTTGCAATCGCCTCATATGCATGTGAGAGCTGGACAGTGAACAAGGGAGACCAAAGAAGAGTTGATGCTTTTGAGTTGTGGTGTTGGCGAATAATACTGAAAGTACCATGGACTGCCAAAAGAATGAACAGATCTGTCCTGGACGAAGTGCAGCCAGAATGCTCCTTGGAAGGGAGAATGGCCAGACTTTGTCTGACCTACTTTGGTCATGTTGTCAGAAGGGACCATTCCCTGGAGAAGGATATCATGCTTGGTAAAGTTGGAGGGTCAGTGAAGGAGGGGGAAGGCCCTCAAGGAGATGGATTGACACAGTGGCTACAATGATGGGCTCAGGTATGGCAAGGATTGTGAGGCTGGCACAGGTCCGGGCAGTGTTTCGTTCTGTTGTACATAGGATCACTGTGAGTTGGAGCCAACTCAATGGCACGTAACAACAACAACAGCAGTTTTCAGAAGTAGATCACCAGGCCTTACTTCTTAGTCTTAGTCTGGAAGCACTGCTGAAACCTGTCACCATGGTTGATCCAGCTTATATTTGAAATACTAATAGCATACTGTCCAGCATCATAGCAACACATAAGCCAACGCAGTACAACAAACTGACATATGGCTGGTGAGAGTGAATAAGGGAGCTCTGGTGGTGTAGTGCCTAAGGATTTGACTGCTAACCAGAAGTCTGGTGGTTTAAACCCACCAGCCACTCCTCGGAAGGAAGGTTGGGTGATCTATTTCTGTAGTGATACCCCCTCGGAAACCCAAGGAGTGGTTGCTATGAGTCGGGTCTGACTTGACGGCTGCGCGCGTGTGTGTGTGTGTGTGTGAATGCCAAGTTAAGTTAGCATTTCATTAATAATTTGCTGTGATGAAACCATTACACCTCAACATAAAGAAAACAGAAATTCTTAAAACTGGACCACAAAGCAACATCATGATAAATGGAGAAAAGATTGAAATTTTCAAGGATTTAATTTTACTGGTTCCACAATCAATGCCCATGGAAGCATCAGTCAAGAAATCAAATGACATATTGCATTGGGTAAATCTGCTTCAAAAGACCTCTTTAAAGTGTTAAAGAGCAGAGATGTCACTTTGAAGACTAAGGTGTGCCTGACTCAAGCTATGATTTTTTTCAGTTACCTTGTATACATGTAAAAGCTAGACAATGAATAAGGAAAACTGAAAAAGAATGCCTTTGAATTATGGTGTGGAGAAGAATATTGACTATACCATAGATTGCCAGAAGAATGAACAAATCTGTCTTGGAAGAAGTACAGCTGGAATGCTCCTTAGAAGCAAGAATGGAGAGACTGTTTCTTGTATTTTGGACATGTTATCAGTAGGGATCAATCCCTGGAGAAGGTTATCTTGGTAAAGTAGCCGGTCAGTGAAAAAAGGGAAGATCCTCGACAAGCTGGATTGACACAGTGGCTGCAACGATGGGCTCAAAAAAGTTAAGGGTTGGAAATTGGGGCAGGACCAGGCAGTGTTTCATTCTCTTGCTTGTAGGGTCACTGTGATTCAGAACCTGATGGGGCCTAACAACGATAAACCATTATAAACAGGTCGTGGTTGCCTTTTAGCCATCTTTATAAAGATACGCTTGCATCTTCATCTCCTTAACTTTAGGGATAGTAAAAAATACTCACGTTTTTTTTTTGTTTGTTTGTTTGTTTTTAAACTTACAAAAAAGTATCTCCAAGTAAGTCTTCCAGCTAGAAGAATTTGAGAATGCAGGGAGTAATAAGTGTAATAATTTTGTCATCTTTATTTGTTATATATGTATATAATTATTTCCTTGCAAATTCTTATGGCTGTTTTTTGTTTTTATTTTTTATGTATTTTTATATTGTATATATTAATATACAGAAATCATCTGGCTTTATTTGATTTTATTAACTCAAATTGTAAAAGAAACACTGCATATTGAGCTTTCTTCTGTGAAATAAAACCAAACCAAAACTCGCTGCCGTCGAGTCTGATCCGACTCCTAGTGACCCCTCTTTTGGTTTCCGAGGCAGTATCACCACAGAAGTAGACTGCCCAACATTCCTTCCAAGAAGTGGCTAGTGGGTTTGAACTGCCAGCCTTCTGGTTAGCAGTCAAATGCCTTAGGTACTACGCCACCAGAGCTCCCTCTGTGAAAATAAAGATTTTAAAATCATTTTAATAGTCGTAATAGTTGAGATGGAAACGAACTGTAGAATAGTGCTTTATATGCATATTTAAAAAAAAACTTTGGCTAACCTTCTGATAAACAGCAAGATACATGGATAAACCAAAACCAAACTCACTGCCATCAAGTCGATTCTGATGCATAGCAACCCCTTTTGGGTTTCTGAGGCAGTTAATCTTTATGGAAGTAGATTGCCCAGTCTTTCTTCTGCAGAGTGGCTGATGGGTTTGAACTGCTAACTTCTTGTTAGCAGTCAAATGCCTTGGGCACTACGCCAGCAAAGCTTCTTAGACATATGTATACTTCATTGAAATCTAACAAGTAGTCTACTTTGGCGAACCATTCTCATATGTATTAATTTTTTAGAGATGCAATAAATGTTTTTATTTTAATTAAATAATAACTTACATTCTATTCAAATAGGCCTTTAGCCTAATTAATCCAAGTATTAAGATTTCTCTTACTATAGTACATTACTTTCTATCACCTTTTATTGTTTTGTAAAAATCAAATTTGCATATAGTTAAATCCACCCTTTTTAGTGTACTATACAGTTGTAATCGACCACAATAAAGACAATGAATGAACTTTTCTGTCACCCCCAAAAATTCTTTCTTGCTCCTTTGGAGTCAGCTCTTGCTCTCTTAATCTCTGGCAACCACTGATCTATTTTCTGTCCTTATAATTTTGTCTTTTCCAGCATGTAAATAGGAATGGAATTGCATAATATGTTGTTGTCATAACCTTTTTTTAAAAAAAAAATTGTGGTAAAATTATATGTAACAAAGCATTTTCCATTTCAAGTTTTTATGTATACAGTTCAGTCACATTAATTACTTTCACCATGTTGTACAGCCATCACCACTATCTGTTTCCAGATTGTTTCACTGCCCTTACCCTTAACAGAAACTCAGTGTCCCTTATTATGAAGCCTTTTGAATCTGGCTTCTTTCACTTAAATTGATTTGTCAAATCAACTGGCCATACAAGTGTGAGTCTGTTTCTGGACTCTGTTCTGTTCCATTGCACCCACCATTATAAACAGGCTTTTTTTTTTTTTTTTTGCCAGTCCTAACTGTTGAGATTACTGTGGTGGTGTTTTTGTTAGCTGCTCTCAAGTCAGCCCCCAACTCCTGATGATCCTGTGTATGACAGAATGAAATGTTATTTGGTCTTGCATTATCCATTGATTGGTTACAGATAGGACCACTGTGATCCATAGGGTTTTCGTTGTTTCTTCCTAGTCTGTCTTAGTTTGGAATAGCCACTGAAACCTGTTCAGCATCATAGCAACATGCAAGCCTTCACTGCCAGAGGGTGGTAGCTACACGTGAGATGCATTGGCTGGGACTCAAACCCACGTCTCCCACATGAAAGGCAAGAATTCTACCACTGAACCATCAATGTCCCCGTTATTACTGTAGCTTTATAGTAATACAAAGTGCTCTGCGTGGCACAAATGGTTTGTGCTTGAGTACTAACCTACCTGGTGGCAGTTAGAACCCACCAGTGGGACCATGGATGAAAGACCAGATGATCTGCTTCCATGAAGATTACAGCCAAGAAAGCCCTATGAACCTCATGGCACATGAGGTTGCCATGAGTCAGAATCCACTTAGGCAATTAATTGGTTTTTAGTAATACAAATAGTATACATTATTTTGATCTTTTATTCCACCCCATGTGAAAGGAGTGCTTTTAGTTTGAGTTAATATTTTCTTAGCATTTATAATTAGCATTGTAAAATTATTATTTCTATTTTGAGATAATCATAGACTCACATGCAGTTATAAAATAATACAGAGAGCTCCTGAATACCCTTATGCCCAGTCTTACTAATTGGTAATATCTTGCAGAATTATAATACAGTACCACAGACATTGATACAGTCATGATAAAGAATATTTCCATCACAATAGGGATACTTCAGGTTGCCCTTTTATAGCCATACCCATTTCCTTCTTGCCTCCACACCCTTCTTTTAAATCATAGGTTGTCAAACTTACTGTCCTTCAGAGTTTCAATTTTCTGAAACAAATATGACTTGAAATTTGTGTTTTCAGTGGCAAGATAACTTTCAAATTTTAAATAACAACCTTTATCTGGCTGAACTGAGGACTATAATACTGTGACTCATAAAGTTAATTTAACAGAGCCAAAATGTTTATAAACTAATCATATTAGGGGTACTAGATGAAAATACCTAATGCCTCTAATATTAAATTGCTTTTCTTTATTTGTTGAGATTTCATTTGGATGCATTTAATAAGGGCGGAAAAAAACTTCAGTGGCATAAACAAAATACAAATTCCTTTCTCCTTTAAAATAAGTTCAGAAATAGGTTTGGGTATTGAAAGTCCACAAAGTTGTGAGGAACCCAGGCTTTTTCCTCATTTTCAACTGTGACCATTGTTTTCATTATTCAGGATGACAGCAAAATTGAAGAAAAGCAGGAAGCCTTCATCTCTTCTTGCCAGTCCTTCACATTGAGGCCAGATTAATAGTTGTAAAATACTAATATCATGTGGAAACAAAAGTTCACTTGGTACCATGTCTATGGTGACTTTTCATTATATTTAATGTTGTATTGCCTCTCATCTTCATGTGTTGGTCTTAACGTCACAGGAAGTTAAGTCTTTTTTTTTTTTTAAATAAACTTGCATCTAGTGATGTTGTTGGGTACTGTCAAGTCAATTTCAACTCATAGTGATTCCATATGACAAAGAAACCCCCATAGGGTTTCTAGGCTATAATCTTCATGAGAGGAGACCTCCAGGTCTTTCTCCCACAGAGCAGATGATTGGGTTTGAACTGCCAACCTTTTGTTTAGCAACTGAGCACTTAACCATTGCACCACCAGGGTTCCTGGTATCGTGTGTTTTTATATGTTTACATCTGTATGTTAGGCCCAGCATAACACTGAGCCTACAAATCCTTAAATATCTATAAATCAGAGAACACTAGTTGAAATTTTTTTTTTTTTT
>NW_006921638.1:5568045-5574064 GCF_000298275.1 Orycteropus afer afer | reverse complement strand
CTCCGTATATCTCCTTTTTTGGTATTTTCACGCAAATTCTTCTGCTTGTTGGGGTTTAGTCTACTTCTGTATCCTTCCCTTCAAGGCTCAGAGGTCCAAGATTAACTTCTGTGTCTGTGTCAATTGGTTTCCCTTTTCTTTGTTGAAGAGGGTCTGTGCAGTCCTTCTACCTAGTCCGCCATCTTCCCCTAGTTGAAATTTTAAAGTATTTTTATAAAGTTTAAATTTACTTGGTTGATACTTTAGCCAAACTAATTAATGTGATTTTAATATGATAGTTTTGAGTATTAAGGAGTTTAAATAGCATATTGGTAATATCTAGGTATTTGGAAAGAACTTAGAATTATGTAAGATTTAATCTATAGTTATCTTGTAACTAGAATTCTAAGATTTTTATTTATATTGTATGTTGTTGTGTGCCGTTGAGTCGGCCCCGACTCATAGCGACCCCTCCTTGGGTTTCCTAGGCAGTATCACTACGGAAGTAGATTGCCTCATCTTCCTTCCGAGGAGTGGCTGGTGGGTTTGAACCGCCAGCCTTCTGTTATATTGTATATCTGTTTTAATAATGGATTTAGCTTTCAGTAAGAATCTAATGATTTCTTGTGATAGTTACAAAAGTTCACATATCAATTAGAGAAATAATAAGACCTGGTTCCCTGGTTCATAGTCTCAGAACAATTTGAAAAACTCTGATCAATGTGTTGAAGTTATAAGAAGTTATAAAGTAACCTTCTTCTGACCTCTGTCTTCCCACTGACAAGTAATCATCATAATTCGGTCTTTTTGTTTGAAGTAGCAGGCTTATTTAATGGTCTGGTTTTCTCCACTTAAAATGAGATATCACATAACCCTTTAATTTGAGGGGTTTTTTTTTAAACTTCAAATTAATCAGGTTCATTTTGTTCCCTGCCTATATGTTGAAGTCATTATCCAAGGGCAGCATTTTTTATAAATGTTCTTGCACCTGTATTGCAAGAAAATAAGAGCTTAATAAGGCAGCAGGGGGAGGGGCAGGTGTGAAATCTGCCATAGATTCAGCATATTTTAAGTCTTTTCCCTGATGGAGTGAGTTTTCCCTAGGATTCTAGTCTCCTTTCCTTTTGCTGTGAATTGTTCACCTTCTAACCCAATGTAAAAAATTCTGTATTTATGTTAGTTCTAGAATGTCTTATACTTTGCTTTTTGTCTTAATGAATCTGTATTTTGAGATATAAATTGAACTATGACTATTAAGAAAAAACTTTTTTGAATGCGGTAAATGCCAATCCAAAATATTCTACATGAAAGACTATTTTCATGTCTAGCTTATCACTTATAATAAACATTCAATGCTTGCTACTCTTCCACGGAATTGCTTTCATTTTGACACGTGTTTAAATTGCTAGCACTTTGACAGGAGCATCTCTACTGCGTAGGCTTAGAGGTCACTTTGGGTCAAAATAGTGCTGCTATTCCCCTTCAACTTTAGTGGTAGAGTGGAAGATTAGAAAGTATATGAGTTTCAGCAAAATTTTGGCTATACTGTTAGTGATTGTGTGACCTCGAGCAAATGATTTAACTTCTCTGACTCTGAACTTCATTCTCATAACTTACATGCTTTTAGTATGTAGGTACTCTAATAAGGACCATCTTTTGATCTCCAATATCTATTATACCCTCAAATATGGAGCACAACTTTATTTTGTAAAGTTTTTGTACTCTTAAAGACCTTATAGCTGGGTCTTAATTCATTACTCTCTAACTTTTTTTTTTTTTTTTTTTTTAATATTCAGTCTTCTTTGGACTCCCTAAACCAAAAAGTAGTAGCAAGTAGATTTGAAAGACAGACTAAGTCTCTTTGGAGATTTGTTGGAAGGTATTGACTTGACATCCTGAGTAAGTCAAGCTGACCTCTGTTGAGGTGACCAGCCTTGATTGGCAAGGAATGGCCACCTGTGGTTTAGATGTGGTATCAAGTTAATAGTAGTATTGATGATAAATACTATTACTTATATGTTAAATATTTACTACATTTTCCAGGTCCCTATGCTATACCAGTTTCTTCTCCTTTCTTCCTTTGTCAGGGAATTTTATTTCTGTTGGTTTTAAATAAATTAATCCTTAAATTATTGTATCCGTGTTGCTCATCAGTGGACTGTCAGACCACTTTAGGCACTGCACCAACCCTACCTGGGCTGAGGGTGGACCCGTTAACTTTGTTTCTCCTTCATGGGCATTACCACCTATGGGAACTCACCAGGGCTCTGCCAGTAAAGATGATCTCTTTTTCTGATTTTGAAGAAAGTTGTCATAAAGTTCACTGAAAATCTTCCTTGATTGCCTTCTGGAAGCCTGTGTAATATTATGATGACATCACATAACATTATGAGACAGTTAAGTCCCTCAACAGAGGATCAATTTTTTTCTTTCATATTTTTTGTGTAATTCATGTCACTAAATTACAGAGCCTTTTATCAATAAGATTAAATTTTCACCAACAAGTTTTGATATGACTTCCTGTAGTTGTACTTCTTTAGAAATACTGGTTTATATTCACCAGCCAGTGTGAAAGTCAGCCTGAAGTTTTTTTGACACCATTTATGTTTGCTACCATTGCAGGCTTCGTGATTGAGCTTTTTCAAGCTTTACTGTTAGAACAAACAACACAATTTCCTTTCTCTTCTTTAAGAACAGATTGAAAAGAACCAAGATTATGGTGTGCTTAATTGAACTTTAACAGTCTCACACTGAGAGAAAATGAGTAAAAGGTAAAGCTAAAATGCCTTGAGAGTTTTGTATTCATGCACACAGCCTACCTTTTGTTGATTCTTAAACTTGTGGAACCAGTTGTTTTTTACTTTGTTACTAGGCAGAAACTCATGGTCTTGATTTTCTGTGTGCCTAACAGCAGCCTTAAAACCAGTTATTGTCAAGTTGATTCAGTCTCATGGTGACCCCGCGTATAACAGAGGAGGTCTGCATTCCATAGGGTTTTCAATGGCCGATTTTTTTCAGATGTAGATCACCAGGCCGGCCTTTTGAGGCACCTCTGTGTGGACTTGAACCACCAACCTTTTGGTTAGCAACCAAGTGTGTTAACCATTTGCAGCACCCAGGGATTCCATTAGGTATTGTAGGGAATACTAAAGATGTTCTTTTCCTAAAGCAGAATATAAGCATATACTGGAATGTACACTAATGAAACAAGTGCTATGATATTGTAAAAATCTACCAGCTTCCCAAAATGAGTTAGCACTAGACATACTATTTATCTTTCTAGAATGTTATGATTCTGTTTATTTTGGCTAAAAGTGACATATTTATTTTCAATGAATATAAGCCAATGAGAGAGAGAGAGAGAAATGAGTTTATTAGACTCGAAGGAAATGTCAAAGAACCAAACCTGAGATGGGCAAGATTCAAGCTAAGTGTGAGGAAGAACAAGAAAAAAAGAGGTGATTGCCTCTAGTATTCCTGCCATCTCTCCTCTCTTAAGGTTTTGTTATCTCTCTCAATGCACACGAGCCTCTTCCACATGGCAGGAAACATGGCTTCTGGAAGCACCAGAATTTTATACCTTACATATTTCATGATGGAAGAAGGAGTAATTTTTCACTTCTAGGTCTCAAGTTTTAAAATCTTAGAAAAGATACATTGACTCAGCAAAAAGGTGCCCATTCTTGTATTAGCTAACTCTGGTTAGGGTCTTGTAAGAACACGGTCATTCTAATGGTAGCTATGTGGAAGAAGGCAGAGGATGGGAAGAATGAAGTTCCTAGAAGAAGGGGGTTGGTGAGTGGACAGTCCCATGGATGTCCATGATATATCAAAACTTGTTAATGGAATGGGACAACCAAATGAATGATTCAAAGCCAAAAAAACAAACATGTCATGTTGAATCAGTCCCGACTCATAGAGACCCTATAGGATATAATAGAACTGCCCTGTATGGTTTCCAAGGCTGTAAATCTTCATGGAAGCAGACTGCTTCATCTTTCTTCTGTGGAGTGTGCTGGTGGATTTGAACAACCAAACTTTTGGTTAGCAGCTGAGCACTTAACCAGTGTGCCACCAGGGCTCCCACTAAATGAATGATATAGTTATAAATTATGTAACCTTCAACCATTTTTTCCTCAAAAAATAGGAATTTAGCCCATTCGTAGATATATGCATTTAGGATATTCTTAGTTAATAACATCTTCCCTTGATTTGCCTAAGAGTTGTAGAGGTGCTATGGATGTAATTCCAGCAATGCTGTCTCTCTTTTTGATATATCTCCTGGGTCTTGCTTTCAACTTACAACTTTGTCCTTTTTTTAAAAAATAAACAGCTTTACTGAGTGAAATATATTTCACATTCCATAAAATTTACCCATTTAAAATGTACAGTTTGGTGGTTTTTGTATATTTATAGAGTTGTGCACCTATCACCACTACAAAGAGTTTAGCCAAAAGTGGATAGTTAGCATAGTTTACACTAGACTCCCCTCACTTCAGACACCAGCCTCAAATGAGGGGGTCTCCAAGACCTACCTCACTTCAGAGCAGCTGGCTACAAATTCAGAAATCCTCACAACCACCACTCTAGGGGATGTGGAGAAAGAAAAGTTTATGTCCAGGGGTTTCTAGAAAGCTAGAGACGAATGTAAGCTTTCCAGGATTCTGAAGAATATGTCTCTTAGCAGAGGGAGACACAGGAAAAGTGACAGAAGGAGAACTCCTCTGATAGAGGAATAATATGAACAGTAATGAAAGATATATTTGATGTTGAGAAAGACATCAAGGGTCCCAAGTCAGGAGCTTCTCTTATTTTCTAGTATTAAAGGGTTGGGACTGGGATTTGAAAAGGGAGGGAAAATTTTTAAAAATTTGTTTTGGGCACCAACAAAAAACAGTATCAAAACTAAAATAGTTGCCATCATGAGAGCCTAACCTTGAATTCATGATTCATGGCAGAAAGTAAAGAAGTTGGAAAAAGGAATGTGAAGAGAGCAGGTGAATTTTTTTTTTCTAGCACTGAAAATTGGCACAGCAGAAATATGAAATTAAGGAATATTTTAACTGTGGTGAGTGAGTCTGAAATTGCAGCCCATAAAATCCTGAGGGAGCAGAGGTTAAGAGAAGCCAGTATAGTAGAGATGAGTTAATAACTAGGAAGCTTTCCAGAGGTTGAACATCACAACAAAAGTTACAGTGACAATAAAAAATACTATGATTAAGGGAATTTAAGAAATTAAAATATTTTACATTTAAAATATTTTACATTTTAATTGCGCCTGGCCTTTGCTTAAATTGGAAGTTACAAATCATTTTAAATTAAATTCCTCTTATCAACGGACCATAGATTCTACAAAACAAAATAACTTTTCAATGGCTCTAAATAACCAGCCTGTTCTGAAATGTTTGATTGTAAAATAACAGATAATTTGCATTTTTAAATGAATGATTTTATTTCAGATTACAGTGTAGGATTTTGGAAGTCCTCCCTCCATCACATCAAAATGGTCTTGCTAATGGGCACGTCAGCAATGTAGATGGAGAAACTATTATCATCAGTGATAGTGATGATTCAGAAACACAAAACAGTTCTTTTCAAAATGGGTAAGTGATTTTTATTAATTTTCAAATTGTTTATCAGATTATTCTATTGAAATTATTTTTTTCTTTCACTCCCTCCCTCCCTATCTAGGCATACTGTGGTATATTTCTTACCTAAATAATCTGGTTCAACAATAGGTTAGAATTTTTAAAGTTCAAACTAGTTAAATTGGTTAACTAATTGCCAAGTTAACTAATCAGCTGTGTAAGAGCAACTGAAGCTAACTCTCATTCACTCATATTTATAGGTTTCATTTTTGTTTACTTGGGAAAATTCATTCTGTACTTTGTTGTTGTTGTTGTTGTTATTTGGCGTCGAGTTGGCCCCAACTCATAGCGACCCCCCCTTGGGTTTCCGAGGCAGTATCACTACGGAAGTAGGATTGCCCAACCTTCCTTCCGAGGATTGGCTGGTGGGTTTGAACCGCCAGCCTTCTGGT
>NW_006921638.1:5557233-5563785 GCF_000298275.1 Orycteropus afer afer | reverse complement strand
CCACTTCTATATCCTTCCCTTCAAGGCTCAGGGGTCCAGGATTATCTTCTGTGTCTGTGTTAATTGGTTTCCCTTTTCTTTGTTGAAGAGGGTCTATGCTGTCTTTCTGCCTAGTCTGCCATCTTACCGGAACTCCCTTTCTTTTTTTAATTGTAGCTTTTTATTTATGTTACATTTTTTATTATTATTTGATCCTTTTGATCAGGATTCTTGTGTGGAATATTGGATCAAAATGTTCAATAATGTTAGCCAGGCATAATCCAGTTCTTTTCTCATGGCAAAGAAGGCAGTTGAGGGAGGCAATTGGCCGCACGTTCTGTGTCTTCCTCCTGTTCTGGCTCTCCTTCCTCTGTTGCTCCATGTGAATAGAGGCTAATTGTTGTGTCCTATGTGGTCACGTGTGAGCTTTTAAGACCCCAGGCACTATGCATCAAAGTAGGAGGTAGAACAGACGCACTAAACATGTTACTACACCATTTAACTGGGATGTTCTGTAAGACTAGGGTCCTAAACCAAGGAACCAAAGCCTATGAAGTGTTTGGTTGTACAAGACTTAACTTTTTAGAAAATAAACATTCACTTTGAGCGTATTAGATTACTCATCAGTCTGGGCATTGATTGAAGTCTGATAAACTAAATAGTATCTGATAAAGCTAAGCAGTAGCTACATATTTACCTTTGTAAATCTGCTTTCATTGGTGGGCAGTGGTCAAGATTTTGGAGAGAAAGTTGCTCAGTTTATTTTTAGGATTGGCATTAAAACGCTAAACATGTTTTCTGAACTAAGTTGTTGAAAGAGATTGCTCTTCCTTCTCATCACAAAGTCTTCTCTGTGCATACTTAGCAGTCTTGGACATTATAGTGCTCACTGACTCTTACAGAGCCTAACACCCTTATAGAACCGCTAACACCTTTGCCACATTTGGGCTCTAAAGATAAGAGCTATTTTCTTCCTCATTTATGTACTATGATATATACAAAAGAGCCTTAAATGTACCTATCCAGATAAACTTTAGAATGACATGACGCCAATTTTTATTTTATATATCATATATTTTAGGAGCATATTGATTCAAATCATATCACTGGGACATGGTTATATTTGTGTATATAGATGTATATATATGATATATATATGTATATAGATGATTCTGTAAATTTGGGAATATTTATAGCTCCGCAAGCAAATTTTACTTAAAAAAACTGGCTTGTCTAGCTATCATTAAAAGTTTGAACTGTATATTAGGGAATATAATATGTGTCATATCAAATTGGAGAAAAAGAGGTTTAAAGTTTGTCCATTAATCTTTTTCTTTTTCTTTTTTTCTGAAATATTACATATGTATCATTGATCTGCTCTTTACATTCCTTTCTTTACCCTTCTCTTAATATTTGCCCTTCAAGAATGGGTTCAGAATGATAACACTGGGGAAAGGTAGGATACTAAAACGTGCACATGAGATATAGATGACAGAAGTTAACACCAGTATATGCACAGTACTGCATTACCACTAACACCAAACACCAGGCTACAGATAATGTATAGACAACTGAGAAGATCACATGGGGTCGACGAACAGGACCTAGACCAATTGCCCTATCATTGCCCTAGACCAATGATAGATTTAGCTGAAGATAATCTTGCGTAGTAGATACCGTTGTTGTTTGCGGTCGAGTCGGACCCGACTCATAGCAACCCCTCCTTGCATTTCCAAGGTGGTATCACTACAGAAGTAGATTGCCCAACCTTCCTTCCGAGGAATGACTTGTGGGTTTGCACTGCCAGCCTTCTGGTTAGCAGTCAAGTGCCTGAGGCACTGTACCAGAGCTCCCACAGTAGATACTAGTGATACAAAATAACCAGTCATTACAGAAGCAACAGAAGACAGAGCTGGAGTAATGCCTCAGAGACACCCACACACCTTGGGGGAGAGCCACTGGGCCTGCCAACTCGGGACCATAGTATTGGGAGACACTAAACTCAATTAGCACAACATGATACATAAAAATCTTGTTCCACAACCTACTTTGGTAAGTAACTGCTGGGATGTTAGAAGCTTCTGAGTGGCCATCTAAGATCCAGCTAATGGTCTCCTCTCATCTGAAGTGAAGAAGAGTGAAGAAAATCAAGGACATTTGGAAACAGTCGAAGGATATGATGGACCTCAAGACCAGAAGAACTAGATGGTGCCTGGCTGCCAATGCCAACCAGTCAGGAGGGGATAAAAACTGGAGATCTGCTGGATAGAGTGGGAGGAAAAACGTGGAAAAAAATTAAAAAGCACAATAATGACCAAATTTGCTGGTCAGATAGAGTCTGGTAGGACCCCCAAGACTATGGCCCTGGGATACACTTCAGGCCTGGGCTAGGACTCACTCCCAAGGACTGGCTCTTAGCCCAACAGTAGAAAGACTTAGTGCAGAATAGCCAACCCAGGGCGATGCACCCACCTACTCTATACACTCCTTGGAGCAGTCAGCTATGGGGCACCAGAGGGCATCATTTACATGGAGGGAAAGCTGGACAGACAGTGCATAGTTAAGAAGGGCATAGAGAGGGAGATCATGGGGAGAGGAGGAGAAGAGAGTGGGTTAGGGTTGGGGATGGTAATTGGGGTATGAAACCAAATGTATATGAACTATTGAACATAAAACAAATTCTACTCTGTAAATTTGCACCCCAAACACAATTTTTTTTAAAAAAGGATGGGTTCAGTGATATACTTACGTCACCTATTTCTTTCTTCTAAAAGTTACTACTAGATTTAAAGAAGATTATATGTGAAAATCCTCAATTCAGGGAGAGTACAATCTGTATAATTACAGTCTTCCCCTGTTAAAAGCCAATTAGTAACTTCATCTGCAGTCATAAATTCTTTGAAAACTGAACTAAATTGATCCAGTCCTGACTAAAATATTCAATATTCAATACCTTACCATTCAATTTCAGTAGCCAGATGTGGCAAGTATAGATGAGTTTATAGCAACTCAGATTAGCAGGTAAATGACATTTTCCACTAATATAAAGTGTTCTGTTGTTGTGATTTAAGGCAGTAAAAATTTAAGATAATTTGAACTTCCTTACAATGGATCAAAGTTTTATAAGTAGTATAAGTTTTATAGATCCATCTCTAGGCAGATGTTGTGTTTTAGAGTTGATTCTGATTCATAATGACCTTATGTGACAGAGTAGAACTGACCCACAGGGTTTCCTAGGCTGTAATCTTTAGGGTAGCAGATCTCCAGGTCATTTTTCCTACAGAGTCACTTTCAGCACTAAACCACTGCACCATCAGGGCTCTTTAGGTAGATATTACTTAAATTACATCATAAATTTACGTCATAAAAATAGTGATATCCTTACCTGAAAGCAGTACATAAATAAGACACAATTTTTTTGTTGTTACATCCCATATCCTGATTGTGATTTTCAGAAGCACAAGGGAAAACTAATTATTTTGGGAACCTCTTGAGGCATATGTATCTCGTTTCAAAATATAACAGGCACTGCACTTTTGTTATATAATCTGCCTCTAATTAACCTGTCTAATTGTTAGTAGGATTATAAAGTCTGGATATTATTTTTAAAGAAGTATACCTAATTGTTTCATTAATGATCCATGTGTGCAAATTTAATGTGCAAGAAATGAGGTTAGTTTAAATTTCCAAAAATCATACTATCATAAGTAACTATGTGCAAGCTCAGTCAGTTGGTGGATTGTCATTGCAGAATAATCAGGGCAAACATAACCTGATAGTTTTTCCTAAAAGAAATCTTTATGCTAAAAATACTGTCTTATTTCTTATAATTTCTGTTGTGCTGGTATAGAAAAATACTAAATTTTTTCCTTCTTTATTACCAAATTCTGTCCATAGGGTAGCAACAAAAATATTTTCCATTATAATAAACAAATAAAAATAGAATTAAAATTTAGGTACTTAAATAGGCATATTGAAATATGTATGTGAGACATTTATAAAATAAGATTTATTTTGAATAATGGAAGACTGATCTAATTTCTATAAATGTAGTATTTGAGCAGAGTTCATTTTTATAGAACTGAAAACAGATATGTACTTGGTGATAATAAAATCAGTCACAGTCATGGATCACTAGATTCAACTCAGTATTTCAGCTGCTTACGCCTAATCTTTGGCAAGCAAAAGGAAAGTATTAAAATGGACATTCTTTTTAATGATACCCTTGAAATTACTATCTTGTGATGAATCTATATCATAAGAAACAATTCTGTTGATTCCAGTAATTGTACTTGGAAAGAATCCAGGAATGATTTTATTCCATACAAAATTTTGTGTAAGGGCTATTATAGCAAAGTCCCACTGAGAATATTTGCACTAATTAGGAAACATTTTTATTCTCCATTTATTTTCAAAAAAAAAAATCATGAAATAATAAAATCAAAAGATTATTTTTTATACATTAAAAATTAAAGAGTGCACTTAAAAGATTATTCTCAATGGCAATACAGTAATACATATATTTAATATACCATTTGTTTTTCCATAATATTTTAGTAAATTATATAACAATTAATGCTAACAAAAGAGAAAACCAAAACATGAGTAATAACTTGTAAAAATTCAGATTGCAATTGAGTATTCACACATTGACTCTAGACTCAAAACTTGTATATAACTTCTATCTTAATACTTGCAGTTTTGGTAGTGATTAAGTACTAAGCTGGCACATGTTCAAAAAATAATAAGATAAAACTCTTAAGTCTGTTGTTTTTGACAACTGCTGCTGATTTATTAAAACTCGTTTTTCTTAACCCCCTTTCATTTCAAGAAATCATTTTATTGGGCGCCACCCCATCAATGTTGCTGTGTGAGCATTTTCTCTATTTGATCTGCTCTCTAGAATAGTGCTTGTCAAACTGTAGGTTTATAACCTCATTTATAGGTTGTGAAATTAATTTAAAAATGAACTTTAATAGAATAGAAAATATTAGACTGCCTTCTATATAGTAAATGTGAGTGTTTAAATGTATCTCTTGGTTTATGTGTATGCGGGGTCTCAATGTGAAGATACTTGGCCCTCCAGCTTGAAATTTAATTGTGTTAAATATAAATACTTCAATTTTATTTGTGTGACTGTCTCATATATCCCTTTTTGAAATTTTTTTGTTCATTGAAGTGAAATTCATATAACAGAAAATTAATCCATTTTAAAGTGAACACTTCATTGGCCTTTAGTATACTTACAGTGCTGTGCAACCCCCATCTCTCTCTACTTCCAGATCATTTTCATCACTTCCAAAATAAAACTTTATACTTATTAAGTAATTGCTCCCCACTCTCCTCTTTCCCAACCTCCTGGTAACCTCTAAATCTGCTTTCTGTCTCTGGATTTAGCTGTTTGGATATTTCATATAAATGGAACTGTACAAAATATGACCCTTATATATGTCTTGTTGCGCTTAAAATGTTCTCAGTCATCCACACTGAATTATATATTAGTGCTTCATTCTTTTATGGTTGAATAACATTCCATTGTATGTATATACCATGAAGCATTGATGGTTCAGTAGAATTCTCACCTTCCATGCAAGAGTCCCAGGTTCAGTTCCTGGCCAGTGCACTTAATGTGCAGCTACCTTTTACTTGTCAGTGGTATACTGCATGTTGTTTTGATGCTGAACAAGTTTCAGAGAAGCTTCCAGACTAAGACAGACTAGGAAGAAAAGTTTGGCAATCTACTTCTAAAAATCACTCAGTGAAAACCCTGTGGATTGCAACAATCCCATCTTCAACTGTGGTACACTGTAACACTGTATTAGTTAATTAGGCCCATCTAGCCTTGGTCTTTGTGACTCCCACCAGATGACTAGGTGGGACTATGCAAACATAAGTGCTTGTGGCCCACCAAGGGAATTGGATAGCTTGTTAATAATAGAAATAAGGTATATGGCACCCTTGTTGGGGGTGGGACCATGCAAATAAGGGATATGGAATTCTTAACTTGGGGATCAGTTTTCCCATTCTGGTGGGCTTAAAATGAGCCATCCCAGAGGCAGAAGGGGGGATTTCATTACCATCAAGAAAGAAGAGCTAGGAGTAGAGCTCATCATTTGTACCCGAGATCCCTGTGCTGAACCTCCTTGACCCAGAGGCAGACAGAACTGTCTTTGTTGAGATGGCAAGAAGCAGTGGCACAGAAATGGCAACAGAACCAGGAGACTGGCACAAGACAGAGTGGTGGGCTTCCCAGCCCATGGAGCAAGAAAGCTGAGTGCTTTTGGGCAGGCGGCTTGCTACTAGAGTGGGATGCCTCTCTGGGCACCTATGTGCAAAGGTAAAAAGCTTTGTAACATATGCTTGAGCAGGGCATAGGCCAAGGGGGCACAGAGCCAAAACATCAAGACCAGAGAAAAGTGTGCCTGTGGCACAGCTGAAAAGACGCTGTCCTGATTGAACCCTGAATTGTTGATCCTGTTGATCCTGAATTATAACCTGTTACTTCTCTAATGGGAGCTCTGATGGCATAGTGCCTAAGGCATTTGATTGCTAACCAGAAGGCTGGTGGTTCAA
>NW_006921638.1:5556197-5557133 GCF_000298275.1 Orycteropus afer afer | reverse complement strand
TGGGTTTGAACCGCCAGCCTTCTGGTTAGCAGTCAAGTGCCTTAGGCACTATGATACCAAAAGAACTCTATAACCTTGTAAAATTCAATTACAGCAAGGGTCAACTGAGTGCTGTTGGAGAAAAATCAAAGCATATATATATATTGGCATTGCATACATGAAATATAAAGTCTCAGCAGACTCCTCAACTGATAAAAAGACCTTTTGCATGGTTTAACACACTTCCCTCTTCTGTTCTCTGTAACAGCTGTTCTAAGTCTTCAATGTTCCATTCGGTTCCCCTGCTGCCTTTTAGGCATCTCAAACTTTAAAATGATTGCTTTACCCTTCATTATGTCAACCTTTCTTCCCTGTTTTCAGTGAACTATAATGTTAGGAAACCTGAAGCCATTATTACCCTGAGTACAAAGCAAATTAATTCAGGATTACTGTTGTATTTTTGTTTGCCATCTCATTGATTCTGATCTTATAGGAAAGTAGAACTGCTCCCATGAGGTGTTCTAAACTGTATTCTTCTTTCTTTCTTTTTTTTTTCCTCTCTCTCTTTTTTTTTAAATTGTGATTTGGGTGAAGATTTACAGAGCAAATTCACTTTCCATATAGCAGTTCACATACACTTTGTCTCATAACATTGACCACAGTTTACCACAATGCAACAGCTCACCTCCCACTTCCTCCCCATAGTTACCTCTTCTCTCTGTCCATACTTCCATGTACTCTTGCCCCCTGAGCTGTCTCCCAGTGCATAAGCAGCCCTTCTTTCTCCCATGATTGTTCTCTCCAAGGAATGTATTTACCTGAGGTAAATGTTCAACTCATATACCTGTCTTTTGTTTAGATGGAAACCACAGGTGTGGGTTCAATTCCAGACCTGAAGGGCAGCTAGGGGCCATAGTCTCGGTGGTTCCACCAGGCTCTATAGGACCAGCAAACCTG
>NW_006921638.1:5538599-5550647 GCF_000298275.1 Orycteropus afer afer | reverse complement strand
GCTAACCAGAAGGCTGGTGGTTCAAACCCACCAGCCACTCCTTGGAAGGAAGGTTGGGCAATCTACTTCCATAGTGATACCGCCTCAGAAACCCAAGGAAGGGGTCGCTATGAGTCGGAGCTGACTCGACAGTAGTGCATTGTGTTTTTTGCATTATTTCTCTAATAAAGCTCATAATCATGAGGATTCTCTGTGAGTTCTATGTGACCATTGCAACAAATTAGCAAACCTAGCAGCAAAGTAGAAAGTACTATTGGGAAGAAATGGTTGGTATTAGAATTGGGAGAAAAGGTTGGAGGGTGGCTGTGTGTCTGACCTCCCCCTCATAGGAATCAGCCTTGGGCTGCTGATGCTAATGCTGATGGTGATTCTCTCTACCCTTGTGAAGTTAGAGGAGGTCACATGATGACACCCCATGCCCTTTTTAAGCAACCCATTGTGGGAATGGTGCAGGAACAGGCAGTGTTTCATTCTGTTGTGCATAGGGTCAACATGAGTTGGGGGAGCTGAGTCAACAGTGGCTAAAAGCAACAACGTATATATACCACAATTTATCTATTTATGTTGATGAACATTTAAGTTGTTTCTGCTTTTTGGCTGTTGTGCATCATGCTGCTACAAACATTTGTGTGCGAGAATTTGTTTGAGTGCTTACTTTTAATTCATTTGGGTATATACTTTGGCATGGAATTGCTGAGTCATACGGTAATTCTGTGTTTGACTTTTTAAGGAATTGCCAAATGTTTGCCACAGTAGCTGTACCATTTTATTTCCCATCAGCAATTTCTTCTTTTCCTAGTGTTTCCTAGTCTTGTCAGATACAAAATTCTTGGCTGACAGTTAATTCTTTTAGCACTTTAAAAATATGTCATCCTCCACAACCCTGAGACCAGAAGAACTAGATGGTACACAGCTACTACTGCTGGCTGCTCTGAAAGGGATCATAATAGGAGGCCCTGGATAGAGTGGGAGAAAACTGTAGAATAAAACTCAAAATCATAAAAAAAAAAAATACTAGGCTTACTGGTCTGATAGAGACTGGTGGAATCCCCGAAACTATGGTCCTTAGACATCCTTTAAGCATGGGACTGAATTCACGCCCATGGCTCAACTTTCAGCCAAACGATAGACAGGCCTATAAGGTGAACAGTAAATCAGGGAGGCATACATTCATAAGAGCAATCAACCATATGATCTCAAAAGGGCAGCATTTGTCCTGGGATAAAGCTCACAAGACAGGGAGCGATAGGAAACAAACACAAAGGGAAATGGTAAACACAGGGAAGAAATGAGAAGTTCTGAGTACTATTGCATTGTGGGGATTGCAATGAATGTCAAAAAAATATAATGTGCGTGAATTACTGAATGAATGAATCAATAAATAAATAACCACCTCACACTGCCATGAAGTCGGATCCAACTCATAGCGACCCCTCCTTGAGTTTCTGAGGCTTTATCACTACAGAAGTAGATTGTCCAGTCTTCCTTCCGAGGGAATTATTGAATGGAAAACCAATTTGCTCTATAAACTTTCACTCAGATTTAAAAAGAAAAAAAAGAAAGGTTGCCTTCTACCCTCCATGGTTTCTGATGAGAAGTTGGCTCTTAATCTTATTGAATAGTGGGAGCTCTGGCGGTATAGTGCCTAAGGCATTTGACTGTTAACCAGAAGGCTGGCAGTTCAAACCCACCAGCCACTCCTCAGAAGGAAGGTTGGGCAATCTACCTGCGTAGAGATACCGCCTTGGAAACTCAAGGAGGGTTCACTATGAGTCAGAAATGACTCAACGGTAGTGAGTTGAGAGTATTTGTATAATGTGTTTTGTCGTGGATCTCTTTGAGTATATCCTACTGGAAGTTCATTGAGCTGCTTGGATGTGTAGATACACTGTTCTCTTCAATCATATTTTGGGATTTCTTTTCTTTTTCTTTTTTTTATTGTGATTTGGGTGAAGATTTACAGAGCAGATTCACTTTCCATACATCAGTTCACATACACTTTGTCTCATGACATTGACCACAGTTTACCACAATGCAACAGCTCCCCTCCCACTTCCTCCCTATAGTTACCCTTTCCCAGTGTTTATCCCTCCATGCACTCCTGTCCCCTGAGCTGTCTCCCTGTGCATAAGCAGCCCTTCTTTCTCCTGTGATTGTTCTCTCCAAGGAGTGTATCTACTTGAGGTAAATGTTCAACTGATATGCCTATCTTTTGTTTGGCTGGAAACCATGGGTGTGGGTTCAATTCTAGACCTGAAGGGCAGCTAGGGGCCATAGTCTCAGTGGTTCCACCAGGCTCTATCAGACCAGCAAACCTGGTCCCCCCCCCCCCCCATTTTTTTTCCTCCAAATGATTTTGAGTTTTGTTCCACATTGTTCTCCTTCTCTATTAAGGATCTCCTACATAGATCCCCTTATATTTTGGGATTTTTAAACCATTACTTTTTCAAATATTCTTCCCCCCACCCCTCCTTCTCCTTCTGGATTCCCATGATGTCTATTTTGATTCACCTGATTGCTCCCCAGATCTCTCAGACTCTTCATTTTTCTTTCTTCTTTTTTTCTCCTCCGACTGGTTAATTATAATTGTCTTATCTTCAACTTTGCTGATTTTTTTCTTCTGCCTGCTCAAATTAGCTGTTGAAATCCTCTAGTGGATTTTTTCATTTCCGTTCTTGTACTTTTCAGCTCCAGAATTTGTTTGGTTCATGTTCATAATTTTCTCTTCATTGATATTTTCTATTTGTTAATGCATTATTTCATAATTTCCTTTAGTTATTTGATCATGGCTTCCTTTAGCTTTTTTATTATACTTAAGACAGTTTATTTTATGTCTTTGACTAGTGAGTCCACTGTCTGGGCCTCTTCTAGAACAGTTTCTGCCGATTTATTTCTTTCTTGTGAATGGGCCACACTTTCCTGTTTCTCTGCATGCTTTTTAATATTTTTGTTGGAAATTGAGCATTCTGAATATTACAGTGCAGTAACTCTGGAATCAAAGTTTCTTCCTTCCCCAGGGTTTGCTGTTGTTGATTGTTGAGGACTACAATTGTCCATGGCTGTCTTCCTTGTCGTGTATGTGTGTGTGGTCACTGAAGTCTCTGTTTCATTATTTTAGTGGTCAGCCAGTGACCTAACAGATTTAAAAAAACAAACAAACAAACAAAAAGAAACAACCTACTACTACTCTCCTGCTCTTTGCAGGTTGGCTCTGATATTGATACTCCTTCAATGCTAAGGCCAGCCTTAACTTCCAACTTGTGCAGGAGATCTTCCAAAGAGGCAAGTCTAAGGTCCTCTCAGGTTTTTCCTGATGTGTGCCCTGTCTTGGGCATGCACAGTGCATTCCATCTTCCTGGTATACACAGTTGCCTTTTTAATCCTATATTCTCTCAAAAAACTTCCTTCACAGACTTCATTTTCCCTAGGCTTTTGGGTTGGTCTTTTGCTTGCCTCATCTCCTTTCCCTTACTCCATTAGGGCAATGGAAGTATATGTTTCAGTAGACGCCACTGCCTGGAAAGCTTCTTCAGCCTGATGGAGGTATGAAGTGGGAGAACAAAGGTCAGCCTCTGTGGCTGTCCCTTAGGGAACTGCCAGAAAGGTCAAAACACACAACCACAGTATTTTAAGAACAAGGTTCTTTTTTAGCCCCTGGCACCAGCAAGCCACATCAGAAATGCTAGCACTGCCCTCATGGCCCTGCCACTGGGTCTGGGGAGTGGGGATGGTAGGCAGATGAGCAAAAATGCTCTAAGCTCTTATACTGAAATTCAGCTGCTCTTTTCTCTATTAAACACGCCTTGTTTGCCATTTTTAAATTCCAGAATTCTGAAAACGGTGACTTCTGTCCGTCTCTGCCAGATTACGGTTGTTTCAGTGGAGTAACTGATTCTTTGAGCCCCCCACTCTGCCATTTTCTCATATATTCCCCCACACGCATATATCATATTACCCTCATTTCACAGTCCTTCTCTTATCATCCTTTCATATTATTTTCTTCTCTACAACTCCTACTTATATCCTCTTTACATATATTCTTGTATTCAGAGGCATCACTTCCAAAATTCAGCCACTTCTCTCTACCACCACTATTACTTCTTAGTCTATACTGCCATCAAGTCTCAGTTTACTGTAGTAGCTTTCTAATTAGTCCTCCTTTTGCAATCTTGCAGCATAGTTATTCTCCACATAGCAGTTAGGGTGATTCTTCTGAAGTGTAAGTTAAATCATTATTACTTCATTACTCAAAATCCTCCAGTGGCTTTACTCAGACTAAATCCAAAGCCCTACTAATGGCATGCAATTCCCTATATTGTCTAGTCCTGCTGCTTCCTCTCTGCCCAAATCTTCCTTTGTCTTTTTATTCAGTCAGCTGCTTGTGCAAACAAGGCATGCTTCCATCTCAGAACCTTTACAGACTCCTGTCTTCCGTTAAACTCATTTCCTCAAGATTTTCTCATAGGTAGAGCTGTCTTTTTTTTTGGGGGGGGGGGGTTATTGTTTGCTGTTGTTTTGTTTTCAGATGTAGTTAGATACTAGTTTCTTTGGGAAGGCCTTCCTGGGCAGTTTTTTCAATATCGCCTTTATTTTATACCTTATATAAAATAGTGTTCCCCTTTTCCCACCCTGCACTTTCTATTCCTTTCATAGCACTTACTATCACCTATAGTACACACACCTGTGTGTCGTTTGTTTGTTTGCCTGTATCTCTGTGTTAAAATGTAAGCCAGGAAATTTTCTATTTTATTCACTACGGTATTGTCATTTTATAGTGTAGTATCTGGCACATTGAAGGTTCTTAATTACTTCCTGATTTGAATGAAGGAAAGAAGTTAGGAATGCATCCTCAAAGAGAAGAAAATAGAAGTTGATAGGAAGGGGAGAGAGCATTAAATTTATGGTCTCTTTGCCAGTTCTAACCCAGGAAAAATTACATTATCTCCACTTTTGTTTTTGAATTACATAGCCATGAAGAAGAAAGCTTAAAAGTGAAACCAAAGGCTGTTTGTTTTTCTACAGATTTATCTAATCTAAACTGGGTACTACTCTATGCATATTTATTTCTAATTAATTTCTTCACCCAAGGAAGATTTATTGAACGAATAATTGAAATACTTACATAAAAGAAAATCCTGCATTGTATTATTTTGGCTAATAGAATGGTCAGAAACCCACTGCCATCCAGTCAATTCTGACTGATGGTTTCCAAGGCTATAAATCTTTATGGAATTAGATTGCCTTATCTTCCTCCTGCAGAGCAGCTGGTGGGTTTGAACTGCCTACCTTCTGGTTAGCAGCCAGATGCCTTGCCCACTATGCTGCCAGACCTCCTTGATAGAATGGGTAGGGAGTATCATTATAACTTACATAATTATACTTATGATAACTTAACATTCACTCACTGCTGTTGAGTCGGATCTGACTCATAGCGACCCCTCCTTGGATTTCCGAGATGGTATCACCATGGAGGTAGATTGCCCAACCTTCCTTCCGAGGAGTGGCTGATGGGTTTGAACCGCCAGCCTTCTGGTTAGCAGTCAAATGCCTTAGACACTACGCCACCAGAACTCCCAGCTTAACACTAGTCAAGATAAAAATGCATACAAGTCTCTCACTGTATCTTTTTAGAAACTATGCTTCCATTTAAAAGCTCATGTTTTCAAATAAATTATTGCTTTGTGTCTTTTCCCTTCTTTTTTTTTATTCAGAAAGAAGAAAGATGCAATTGATCCCTTGTTATTCAAATACAAGGTACAGCCCACTAAAAAAGAATTATATGAGTCTGCTGTTGTTAAAGCAACACAAATCAGGTAAGACGCAGTTATCTTCTTTATGGTAGTTTAAAGTAAAATAATAAGTTATCTATGTTAGATTAAGGAAGTCATGTAGAACAAATGGGTAGTGTTGCGAGTGATTGCTTCCCTTTTTAAAGTAAATGTACGTTTGTGCTCATATGGACTGATAAAAATGAATCCTAATTGACTCCATGAGTCCTTTGTTTCGATTAGTAACTAACTCCAAATCATCTTTAACATTATAAGAATTAAGAACGATACTATTTTTGAAAGACTTCTTCTCATCATATTCCTTTAATCAAGAAAATTTGTTACTCTAGAAGAACTAGATGGTGCCTGGCTACCAATGCCAACCACTTGGAAAGGGATCAGAATTGGAGATACTGGATAGAGTGGGAGGAAAAATGTGCACCAAAATTCAAAAACTCAAAAATGACCAGAATTACTGGTTGGATAGAGACTGATAGAACCCCGAGACTATGGCCTTGGGTTACCCTTCCAGCCTGGAAATGGACCCACTTCCACATAGTGGCTGGCTCTCAGGCCAACAGTAGAAAGACCTACAAACAGGGAGATACACCCCTTAGATCAATCAACTATGAGACATCAGAGGGGCAGTGTTCACATAGCATGAAAGCTGGACAGACAGGAATGCATAGATAAGAAAGGCACAGGGAAAGGGTAGTCACAAGGAGGAGAGAGAGGGGAGAAGAGCTTTTTATGGTTTGGGATTGTGATTCGGGCTCTGAAATCAAATGAGCATGAACTGTTGAGAGTAACATAATTGTGCTTTGTAAATTTACACCCAATTCACAATAACAATTCTTTAAAAAGAAAGAGAATTTGTTATTCTAGAGTAGCACTGACAAGTAGAACTTTCTGCAATGATGGAAATGTTATATATGTGCTGTCCAGTATGGTAGCCAAGAGCCATTACCTACTGAACACTTGATATGTGGCTTGGGAGAATAATTAGAATGGAATTTTACATTTTATTTATTTTTAGTTCATTTAATTTTAAATAGCCACACACATAGCTAGTAGCTATCATATTGAGCAATGTAGCTCTAAAGGGCTAGTATGTTTATCAATAATCAACAAACTTACCTTTTCTTTCCTAGCTACAGTATGGTGCCTTGGTCTCATGGAACTTATGTTCTAGGAAAATAATAGTATTTTTAGGAGTATCACTACTTAAAAATGCCTGTATTATTTATTCATTCATAGGAGCTGTAGACTTTTTCTTGAAAAGAATACATTAAATTAAATTAAAACATGTATTTTCTTTCTAGAACCTTTCCAGAAATACTTGTATTGTTATATTTCCAGTGGTGGTTCCTATTATAGTTTCTGTTTTTTAACTTGAGGGAAAAAGAGTATCATAAATAATAGGATTTTAGGTTCTTAATTATAAGTCTCTTTTGTTCTTATCCCACTGATTTGTTGGTTGCTATATGAGGTTTAAACACAAAATGTTTTAAAATCTGATAAATCCTATGTTCAACACTGTTCACAATATCCATTTGAATGTTGATTTACTTAGTGTTATATGACAGCTGAGAGTTTACTGATTTTAATTTTTGTAAAAAATGTTGATGGTGATATTTGTAGGGATGTATGTCTAATTTTAAAAAATTTCATTTACTTTAATATATTTTCTTTGAGGTTTATTTGATTTCTAAATGTCAGAATCCTTAGCAACAAAATAAGTCATTGTAATGCATATACTATATTTGTAATGAACTTTTTATAATAGATACATGCAGATCTTGTAACATTCTACAGAAATACTTCTATATAAATTTTTTAGTAAATTCTGCACATAAATTCTATTAGATGAATTGATTTTCATATCCTAGATATTAAATTCAGATTATGAATTTTTTGTGAATTTTACAGAGATTATGGAGTTTAGGTTGAATTCTTTAATACTAACACCTTCTTCTTCCTCTTCCTTTTTCCATGGTAGCCGGAGAAAACACCTGTTTTCTCGGGATAAATTAAAGCTTTTTCTGAAGCAACACTGTGAACCACAAGACGGAGTCATTAAAATTAAGGTAATTAGAATGGTGAAATTATCTGTTGAAAGGAAGAAAGAAAAAAAGAAAGCGAGAGAGAGAGATTTGGTAGTGTTCTAAAATTGCAGAAATATTATTTCAAAGATAGTTGACAATAATGCTCTTCTTATCTGAAGCCTGTTTTTAGTACTTTTCTTTATACTTTTAGTTGGATTAAATACTGGTGTTTGCAATTGCTAAAATTGCTAGGTGACCACTGCTAGTGGTTATTCTCACTTTTATTTGTCGAAAAGATCAAACAGCATAAGGGAGAATAGCTTGAAAACTTGGAAAAAGAAAAGGAATAGATGTGGTGGTGGGGCAACTGTAGCTTTCTAGTAATGTTCTGGCTCACAGATTACTTTTTAAAGAGGGGAAATATCTAATCCATTTGGGGAAAGAGAAGCACCATATAAGTAGAAAGAAGACAGTCAAATGTATTAGAAAGATATATGTATTTGTCAAAAATCAGCTAGTGTATACTTAGAATTTGTGCATTTCGTTGTACGTTAATTTTACACTAAAAGGAAAGAAATTAAACAAATCTTAATGATCCAGATGTTGAAGTATTTAGGAGCAAAAGGAAGGAATACACCAGTGATTAAATCGATTTGATAATCTAAATTTATATAGACTTAAAGGTACAGTGAATAGATTATAAAGGCAAGTGCTGAGGGAAAAATACCTTCAGTGAATAGAAGGTATTTGAAGAGCTGAAATCAATTAAAAAAAAAAAAAAATTAGCATCCTAGTAGAAAAATGGGCAAATAGACATAATCAAAATTCATGGTGGATAAAACTTGAAAACATGATAGAAGAAGTATATGGAAATGTTCAAACTTATCAGTAAAGAAAGTCAAAATATCAAGACATATTCTGTGAAATGGAAAAGTATTGAAAAACAAAACCCAAAAATGTATATTGCTTTCTAGTTTCTATAAAGTTGTTGGCTAATGTGTTAAGAATGTTCAAAAATGAGTTATTTAAAAAAATGTGAGCATATATATTTATCTGTCTTGATAAGAGACATATATATCTTAAATATCTAGGTAGCCAATTCTCCTAATTTACAAAGATCTCTTATACATCAATGAGTAAGAACAACCCAGGAAGAAAAAAATGAATGTACGACTCAAACCACTGCCACTGAGTTGATCCTGACTCATAATGACCTCTCCCTGGGTTTCCGAGGTGGTATCTCTACAGAAGTAGATTGCCCAGCCTTTCTTCTGAGGAGTGGCTGGTGGGTTTGAACCGCCAGCCATCTGGTTAGCAGTCAAAAGCCTTAGGCACTAGGCCACCAGAGCCCCCGAGTAAAGGACATAGGGAGATATTTCACCAAAAGTAGAAAATAAAGTCAATAAACATGAAAAGAAGCTCAAGTTTACTTAATAAGTAAATGAAAATTAAAATTTCAGTAAACATTTTTTCACTTAGAGTATTATGAAAGATTGTTAATGGATATTCTGGTTTATTTGCACAGACATGCAAGCACACACACATATACTGAAACAGTAACAAAGTTTGATATCACTATTGGAGAGTGTAGACTGTTGTTAATACTACAGATATGTGAGTTTATTATGTGTTGTATATGACTAAGGAACCGTGGGAATTAATGTATTAAGCCTTTTTTTTTCCTTCTGTATGTAAAGAAGGGAAGAAACCACCAATGTGTTTTTGTTTATAGTTAAAGGGAAATTCTCTGTACTTAGGGATTATTTATGTGGGACAATAATCATCGTAACAGAATGTACTTAGATATAAAATCTTAATAGCTCTGTGATTTATCATGATGGTTAGAATTGATTGATTTGTTTGTGTTGAAAGATGTATTCTGTCAAAAAGATACACAGATAATTAAATTCCCTGTAGACATTTCTCTATTTTGTTAATAAAGTTTTGTATCTTTTTTTTAATATGTTTCCCAAGATATTTCTATAATTGGTACATGTTTTCTTTGAGAAAGAATGATGATCTTCGCCATTAAATTAAAAATAAATCAATAAATAATTCAGAATGCTAATCAAAACTAAAAATCCAAGATTGGAGATAGATGAAAGATGAACAGGTTCTGGTAACAAAATAAATGAAGAGGAAGGTCCCTGGGTGGCACAGTCAGTCAGCACTTGGCTAGTAAACCAAAGGTTGCCTGTACAAGCCTTCCAAGTGGTACTGCAGAAGATCCAGGCCTGGAAAGCAGCTTTCATAAAGATTACAGCCGGCCAGACTCCATAACAAACGGAGTCTCTCCAAATGAATGCAGAAACACACAAATGCCTCAACAAAATAAATGGAGAAGAACTCTTTTGAGCTGTCATCACCCCAAACTGAGGGAAAAATCTAAATGTTCAGCAGTTGGGAAGTGGTTGGAGAAAAATATATTGGGTTAATGAGTAGATTTTTTTTAATATTAAATATATTGATTATTAACATAGAAAATCTTATACAAAATAAGTCAAAAGCAAAACAGATATATGTACACATGCCATTTTTAATTAGTTTTAGAATTCAAGAAACTGTACAAACATTCTTGAGGTATTTTATGGTAAAATACTTGTTTGAATTGAGGTTTCGTTTTCTGGGAAGATGATGACCATAGTTTTAAAAAGGATTTGAGTGAACCAAGTAAAACGTGTATCACTACACAATAATGCATGAAGTTTCAATGGTTTTTACTTGATCTTCAACAATAGCCAAATGATAAGTTGGGGAGCTCTACTGGTGCAGTGCCTTATGACATGTTTAAGTGAATCTAAATAAAGTTTACTAATGTGTTGTTATTGTACCCTATGTCTTTTTTATGAAGGCCTCATCTCTTTCGACATATAAAATAGAAGAACAGGATTTTTCTTATTTCTTCCCTGATGACCCACCTGCGTTTCTCTTTAGTCCTGCTAGCAGACGAAGAGGAAGACCTCCCAAACGAATATCTGTTAGTCAGGTAAGTACAGAACAGATTAAAAACTACATTTTAGTTGTTAAGAAAACAGTATTCAAAATCAAGAGAGCACTGTTTGCCTTCATTTGTATAGCTTTTAGGAAGCAACTCATTCTTTCATGGTTGTTATGCCACAAGGATTTTATACACAAAGCAGAAGCACAGACATCTAAACAGTTACTGAAGTGTATAGCAGGATAATGTTTGATAATCTGCACATTCTGTTGGATCACCTTTCTTTGGAATGCGCACAAATCCGGATCTCTTCCAGTCATTTGGTCAGGTAGTTGTCTTCCAAATTTCTTGGCATAAATGAGTAAGAACCTCAAGCACTGGATCCATTTACTGAAACATCTCAATGGGTATTTTGTCAATTCCTGGAACCTTGTTTCTCTCCAGTTTTTTAAGTGCAGCTTGGACTTCTACTTTAAATACCATTGCTTCTTGATCAAATACTACCTCCTGAAATAATTGAATGTCAATCAATTCTTTTTGGTACATTGACTCTGTATATTCCTTCCATCTTCTTTTTATGCGTCCTGCATCATTCAATATTTTGCCCATAGAATCCTTCAGTATTGCAACTCAAGGCTTGACTTTTTTCTTCAATTCTTTCAGCTTGAGAAATGCAGAGTGTATTCTTCCTTTTTGGTTTTCTAACTCCAGGTCTTTGCACGTTTCATTATAATACTTTGCTTTGTCTTCTAGAGCTGCCCTTTGATATCTATTCAGTTCTTTTATCTCGTCATTTCTTCCATTCACTTTAGTTTACATTCTCTTCAAGAGCAAGTTTCGGAATCTCTTTTGCCATCCATTTTGGTCTGGTCTTCCTTTCCTGTCTTTTTAATGACCTTTCACTTTCTTCATATATGTATGATGTTTATGGTGTTCTTCAAAGCATCAAACCTGTTGTTCAGATGATCTCTAAATTAGGAAGGGATGTAATCAAGGTCATATTTCGGCTCTCATGGAACTTGTTTTAATTTCTTCAGCTTCAACTTGAACTTGCATATGAACAGTTGCTCGCCTTGTTTTTCCTGATGATATTGACCTCTCTGTTGCCTCTTTCCACAGATCTAGTCAGTCTGATTTCTGTGTATTTCATCTGGTGAGGTCCACATGTATAGCTGCCATTTATGTTGTTGGAAAAAGGTATTTGCAACGACTAAGTGGTTGGTCTTGCAAAATTCTATCATGCAATCTCTAGTGTCATTTCTATCCCCAAGGCCATATTTTCCAACTACCAAAGATT
>NW_006921638.1:5535563-5537654 GCF_000298275.1 Orycteropus afer afer | reverse complement strand
GAACTGCTGTATGAAAAGTGAATTTACTCTGTAAATCTTCACCCAAATCAAAAAAAAAAAAAAGTCAAGGAAAGGTTTATATATGGAAGGAAATTTTCTTTGTTGGTTATCATGGGTGTTGCAGGGGAGGGAACACTGTTAGTTAGGTAGAGATAAGTATTGATTTGGGTGAAGAGAAGGACAGTGTACCAAATGTGAGTGATTAACATAGGGGCACTGAGGAAGAGGAAGACATAAAGAGGTACATGGGAAGTGCAGACCATAAAGACAAACCCTTTTGCACATACAGTACTGCGTTGTCAATGAAGGCAAACATGGGTATGCAGGTGGATAGATGGGTAGACAGGCTGAACTATTAGGTAAGTCTATGCAGTGGGGACTGTGCCCAAGACCTTATATAGGGTTGGCAGACAGTGGTTCTACAAGTGTATTTGTATGTTCTGTAAGGATTCCGAGGTGTATAGTAGAGCTGACAAGGGACAAGGTTGTAGTCACTTCTTGGTCACAGCCAGCTGCCCAGAGGGCACGAGTAGTTGAACCTGTGGGCTTGGGACCATAGTTGCGGGGGACATCAAGCTCAATTGGCATAACATACTACACAAAACATTTTTCCACTCCTACTTTGGTGAGTAGCAACTGGGATCTTAAAAGCTTGCAAGCAGCCATCTAGATGCAATGATGGGTCTCTTCTCGTCCAGAGCAAAGAAGAAAAAAAAACCAAAGATTCATGGAAATAATTAGTCCTGGCGACTAGTAACACCATGCGATCCTCAGCCTATATGACTTTGAGACCAGAAGAACTAGATGGTGCCAACTACCACTGTCAACCACTCAGAGGCGGATCCTGGATAGAGAGGGAGAACAGTGTGGAACAAAACTCAAAATCATTTGGGGGAAAATAAAAGGGGGGGAAGACCAGGTTTGCTGGTCTGATAGAGCCCGGGGGAACCACTGAGACTATGGCCCCTAGCTGCCCTTAGGGAATTGAACCCACACCTGTGCTTCCAGCCGAACAAAAGACAGGCATATGAGGTGAACATTTACACTAGGTAGATACACTCCTTGGTGAGAACAATCATGGGAGAAAGAAGGGCTGTGTACGCACAGTGAGACAGCTCGGGGAGCAGGAGTGATGGAGGGATGGACACACGGAAGAGGTAACTATCAGGAGGAAGTGGGAGGGGAGCTGTTGCATTGTGGTAAATTGTAGTCATTGTCATGAGACAGAGGTGTGTGTGAACTGCTGTATGGAAAGTGAATCTGCTCTGTAAACTTTCACCCTAATCACAATTAAAAAAATAAATAGAAAAGTGGTTGTAGTAGTATTTTGACAGGGAACTTCAGAAATTCAAGCTGGATTCAGAAGAGGATGGAGAACAAAGTATGTCCTTGCTGATGGCAGATGGATCTTGACTGAAAGCAAAAAATACCAGTAAGATGTTTACTTGTGTTTTATTTACTATGCAAAGGCATTTGGGTGGATCATAACAAACTATCGATAACATTGCAAAGAATAGGAATTCTAGAACACTTAATTGTGTTCATGAGGGACCTATACATAGACCAAGAAGCTGTCATTCAAACAGAAGGAGGGGATACTGCATGGTTTAAAATTAGGAAGGGTGTGCATCAGAGTTGTTATCTTTTCATCATACTTACTCAATCTGATGCTGAGAAGATAATCTGAGAAACTGGACTATATGAAGAAGAATGCAGCATCAGGATTGGAGAAAGACTCTTTAACAACCTGTGATATACAGGTGAATGACCCTTGCTTGCTGAAAGTGAAGACAACTTGAAGCACTTACTGATGATCAGACTATACAGTCCTCAATATGGATTACACCTCAACATAAAACAAAAATCCTAACAACTGGACCAATAAGCAACATTATGATATATGGAGAAAAGACTGAAGTTGCAAAAACGGCAAGGAGGCCACATATTCTGACCTCCTCTAATCTCACAAGAGGAAGACAGCAGTAACCCAAGGCCTATTACTGCAAGGCCAAACATGCTGCCTCCCTCCAGCCCTTTCACCAACCGTTCTTCCCAAAGCACCCACCACCTCTCTCCTGGGTTCAGGTAATT
>NW_006921638.1:5533939-5535108 GCF_000298275.1 Orycteropus afer afer | reverse complement strand
GAGAGAGTGGGAACCTCCCAGAGCATTGTATTGTGCCACGCCCAACAGAAATAACCCAGGTGGGCGACTTTAAAATCAGGATCTCCTCAGTTGCTAATAGCAATTCCCACCTTGGAGTTTACAAAGACTTATGGGTAGAAAAGCCACACTAAGTAATTTACTACACCGCAGAAGTTGTCAGGGATTTCATTTTACCTGGATGCACAATCAACACCCATGGAAACAGTAGTCAAGAAATTAGATGTCATATTACACTGGGAAAATCTGCAAAAGACCGTTTTAAAGTGTTAAGAAGCAAAGATGTCACTTTGAAGACTAAGGTGTGCCTAACCCAGTCAATGGTATTTTCAGTTGCCTCACATGCATGTGGAAGCTGGACAATGAATAAGGAAGACCAAAGAATTATGGTGTTGGCGAAGAAAACTGAAAATATCTTGGACTGCCAGAAGAATGTCCTGGAAGAAGTGCAGCCAAAATCCTCCTTGGAAGCTCTACTGGCAGACTTCATTTCACCCACTTCGGTCATGTGCTCAGAAGGGACCATTCCTTGGAGAAGGATGTCATGCTTGGTAAAGTAGAAGGTCAGCAAAAAAGGGGAAGACCCTCAGTGTAATGGATTGACACAGTGCCTGCAATGATGGTCTTAAGTGTAGCTAGGATTGTGAGGATGGCGCACGACCAACAGTGTTTTCCTTCTATTGTACATAGAGTGGCTATCAGTTGGAGCCGATTCAGTGGCATCTAACAACATGCCACTGCCATCTAGTAGATTCTGACTCATAGCAACTTCATTGGGTTTCTGAGGCAGTAAATCTTTATGGAAGTAGACTGTTCAATCTTCCTTCTGTGGAGTGGCTAGTGGGTTTCAACAGCCAACATTTTGGTTAGCAGTCATATGCCTTATGCACTGCACTACCAGAGCTCCTTAACAACAACACAACAGGATAAAATTCAGAAAATAGGTTATAGGATTGCAACATGAAGAACAATGATTTCTAACTAAAGGAAACTATAGAGGGCTTTAAAAAAGCAATAATGGAGGAGTTCCGGTAAGATGTCAGACTAGGCAGGAAGACTGCACAGACCCTCTTCAACAAAGAAAAGGGAAACCAATTAACACAGACACAGAAGATAATCTTGGACCCCTGAGCCTTGAAGGGAAGGATATA
>NW_006921638.1:5479932-5516125 GCF_000298275.1 Orycteropus afer afer | reverse complement strand
ATGAGAAATAACCTGGATTATAAAAGAAAGGGAAGCCTTCCAATTATATTCTATTATTTTGCTTTTACTTGCTGCTCCCTCTGTATGTCTACAGACTGTAAAAAGGTTCAAATGAGTCTTGAAATATATTACAGGCAAAAGGTGATGTTTTCTTTGTAAGCAATCTGATAATTTGTTACCTAGTTTGTCAGGATCTAATTGATTTGAAGTAGGGAGAGAGCGGCTATAAGCAGATATGAATTAATACTCATTTAGGAGCTATTATGTACCAAGCATTTTAATTCTTTGTAGCAATTCTGTCAGATAGGTATTACTTTGATCAGCACTTCTAAAACTTTAACGTGCATCACAATCACCTGGAGGACTGGTTACACCACACATTGCTAGACCCAAATCTCAAGTTTTTGATTCAGTAGATTTGGGATAGGGACCAGGGACTTGCATTTTAAATTCTCAAGCGATGCTGATGGTGCTGGTTTGGAGACCACACTTAGAACCATTGATTTTGATTAACAGCATCAAGAAGCAACAAGGAGACATGTAAATTAAATAAAAGCTTTCTTACTCAATTAGTTGGTAAAGATAGGAAATTGGATCCTAAGAGTAAACAGCTCTAACCATACAAGATCAAAACAGCAGCTTTAACTCAGGAATAAAGCTAACTCAGAAGACAAAAAGGATTAAAGAATAAGAATGAATAGAAACCAGAAACACAGAGAGGAAGGGAAAGATTGCTTTTTCATTATGAAGAGTACAGTCAGTGTCACAAAACGACATGTGTATGAATTACTGAATGGAAAACCAATTTGCTGTGTAAACTTTCACTCAAATCACAATAAAAAGTTTTTTGTTTTGTTTTGTTTTTTTTAAAAAGGGTAGATGGTTCAATATCTTCTGCCAAAACAAGGCCAGGAGCTGGTGGTGGAACAGACCATCAACTGCTCATATGCAAGTTCAAGTTGAAGCTGAAGACAATTAAAACAAGCCCACGAAAGCCAAAATATGACCTTGAATATATCCCTCCTGAATTTAGAGACTATCTAAAAAATAGATTTGATGCATTGAACACCTGTGACTGAAAACCAGAGGAATTGTGGGATGACATCAAGAATATCATCCATGAAGAAAGCAAAACGTCATTAAAAAGCCAGAAAAGGAAGAAAAGACAAAAATGGATGTCAGAAGAGACTCTGAAACTTGCCCTTGATCGGAGAGTAGCTAAAGCAAGTGGAAGAAATGACAAGATAAAAGAGCTGAATAGAATATTTAAAAGAGCAGCTTGAGCAGACAAAGCCAATTACTATAATGAAATGTGCAAAGACCTGGAGTTAGAAAAACAAAAGTGAAGAACACCTTCAACATTTCTCAAGCTGAAAGAACTGAGGAAAAAATTTAAGACTTGAGTTGCAATGTTGAAAGATTCTATGGGCAAAATACTGAATGATGCAGGAAACATCAAAAGAAGATGGAAGGAATACACAGAGTCACTGTACCAAAAAGAACTGGTCGATCTTCATCCATTTCAGGAGGTGGCATATGTTCAAGAACCAATGGTACTGAAGGAAGAAGTTGAAGCTGCATTGAAGGAAGTGGCAAAAAATAAGGCTCCAGGAATTGATGGAATACCCATTGAGATGTTTCAACAAACGGATGCCACACTGGAGGCACTCACTTGGTTATGCCAAGAGATTTTGAAGACAGCTACCTGGCCAACTGACTAGAAGAGATCTATATTTGTACCCATTCCAACTAAAGGTGATCCCACAGAATGTGGAAGTTATTGAACAATATTATTAATATCACACACAAGTAAAATCTTACTGAAGATAATTCAAAACTGGTTGCAGTAGTATATTGACAGAGAGCTTCCAGGAATACGGGCTGGATTCAGAAAAGGACCTGGAACGAGGGATATCACTGCTGATGTCAGACGGATCTTGGCTCAAAGCAAAGAATACAAGAAAGATGTTTACTTGTGTTTTATTGACTATGCAAAAGCATTCTTTTGTATGGATCATAACAAATTATGGGTAACTGAGAAGCATGGGAATTCCAGAAAACTTCAGTTGTACTTACAGGAAGCTCTACATAGACCAGGAGGTTGTTGTTCAAACAGAAAAGGGGACACTGCATGATTTAAAATCAAGAAGGGAGTGTGTCAGGGTTGTATCCTTTCACCATACTTATTCAATCTGTATGCTGAGCAAATAATCCAAGAAGCTGGACTATATGAAGAAGAATGTGGCATCAAGATTGGAGGAAGAATCATTAACAACCTGCAATACGCTGACGATGTAACTTTGCTTGCTGAAAGTGAGGATGACTTGAAGCACTTACTGATGAAGATTGAAGACTACGGTCTGCAGTATGGATTATACCTCAATATAAAGAAAACAAAAATCCTCACAACTGGACCTATAAGCAGCATCACAATAAATGGAGAAAAGATTGAAGTTGTCAGAGTGACTTTACATTACTTGGTTCTACAATCAACACCAATGGAAGCAGCAGTCAGGACATCAGATGACGTATAACACTGGGCAAATCTGCTGCAAAAGACCTCTTTCAAGTGCTGAAGAGCAAAGTTGTCTCCTTGAGGACTAAAGTGTGCCTGACAAAAGCCATGGTATTTTCAATCAGCTCATATGCAGCTGGACAATGAATAAGGAAGACGAAAAGTGGATGCTTTTGATTTGTGGTGCTGGCAAAGAATGCTGAAAGTACCATGGACTGCTAAAAGAGCTAACAAATCTGTCCTTGAAGAAGTACAGCCAGAAAACTCCTTGAAAGTGAGAATGGGCAGACTTTGTCTCACTTACTTTGGTCATGTAAGAAGGAACCATTCCCTGGAGAAGGATATCATGCTTAGTAATGTTTAGGGTTGACGCAGGAGGGGAAGGCCCTCAATGAGATGGATTAACAGAGTGGCTGCAACGATGGGCTAAAGTATAGCAAGGATCGTGGAGCTGGGGTGGGACCGGGCAGTGCTTCGTTCTGCTGTGCATAGGGTCGCTGAGTTAGAGACGACTCTTTGGCCCCTAACAACAACAACAAGCTCTGCCATTACCTACCATATAAAGAGTTTGTTATAAAGTTCTATAAGAATTTTTTTTATTAATATTTTATTTTAGGAAAGAGAGAAGCTACGTGAAGAAAAGCGAAAATACATGGAACACTTAAAGCAGTGGAGTAAACCTAGAGAAGATATGGAATGTGATGATCTTAAGGTATATGTGTATTTTGTGTGATGTTTGGCAAACACCCGTTTGTCCTGTGTGCCTTCGCTGATGAAATCTTAACCTTCCTCTCTGCTTCATATTTAACTGAGAGAAAATAAGCCAATTAAGTTAATACTCATAATTGGAATTCTTAGGTAGCATTATTTCTGTTTCATAACAGGCTTTGATAATGATTCTTATTCTATAGAAGTAAATGATCAATCTGTGTGATCCTTGATAATCCAGGAACCACTGAGGCCATGCATGCTTTTAGCTTGACTGCTGATAGGGATTCTGCTAGTCTCCAGAAATGACTGAAGTATCCAAAGTAAATTCATCATCTCAGCTTACATAGAATCATTCCTAAATTAGCAGCTGTTGGATTAATTCTGTTCTATATCTCAAGGGGATAATATTGAAGACAATACTGGTGCAGCTAATGCTTTGACCTTAAAATCTAGGTTAAGAATCCTTGTTAATTAGTAAATGTAGTCATAGATACCCTTCAGCCTAAAGTTACGCTTAGTTTGACAAAGGAAGTCCCAATGGACTGTGATTTAGTAAAGGTAGAAAAAGGCCATGTTATTTTAAAGTTCTAAAGGTTGTATTGATTAATATTTAGGGTTGAGAACCACTAATCTACATGGAATAATGCTTATTATTAGGTAAAGAATGTATCCTGTCTTAACATTTAAGATTTCTTATACTTGATTCAGATAGTTATATTATTTAATTTTACAGGCACTTCCAGAACCAACTCCAGTGAAAACTAGACTACCTCCTGAAATCTTTGGTGATGCGCTGATGGTTTTGGAGTTCCTTCATGCATTTGGAGAACTTTTTGATCTTCAAGATGAGTTTCCTGAGGGAGTAACCCTAGGCAAGTATTGTAGTTATCTATTGCTGTGTGGCTTAAAGAAACAAATCGTTATCTCAAAGTTTTGTGACTGGCCTTAGGTGTTCAGTTCTTTCTTAGGGTCTCTCATGTTGTCATAGTCAAAAAGCAGCTGGGACTGGAGCCATCTGAAGGCTTGACTGACTAGATATATAAGATGGGTTATCGGCACACATGTCTGGTGCATCAGTGCTCCTCTGTGTAGCTTCCCACTCCAGCAGAGTAGCCAGCATTTCCGACATAACAACTGACAGCTCCAAGAGACAGAAGCAAAGATTGCCAGCTCTCTTAAAGGATCTACACGAGTGTATTTTTCAGGAGGGTTCACATTCTGTCACTACCTCTTTACGATGTAGGTGAGGCATGCATCATTGTATCTTATAGATCAAGAAGATCTAAACAATGCTGGTTTAGATAAGCTAGGTAGAAGCTTAGGTAAGATGGATTTATATGCAATACTAGATTTAGAACTTTACGTTGATTATCTCCCCTGTGCACTATTTGCTAAGCAGTAATGTCCCACATCTCTCATGAATAGTGGGACAATGTTTTTTGCCATCTTTGCATTCTTATTCAAATTAAAATTATTTAAATGTGCCTTAATTTGAATGTTAACTTTAAACTTAGCTGAAATATATTGGTCTACTGAGGGTATTTTGGCTTTCTTGAATGTGATAATTTTGGCTTATGATTTTATATATGGTAATTATTACAAATTATTTTTTGATTATTGCACTGGATACTATTTGGTTCTACTTTCATAAATGAATATTTAAAAAAAAAATTACACAGGCTATTGTTCATTTAAATGTTTGTTATTCCAATGGAGTTGTTTTTTAGTATATGAACAGAACTTTAAATTCATTTTAAACATTTTATTCACAGAAGTGTTAGAGGAAGCTCTTGTAGGAAATGACAGTGAAGGCCCACTATGTGAATTGCTTTTTTTCTTCCTGACTGCCATCTTCCAGGCGATAGCTGAAGAAGAAGAGGAAGTAGCCAAAGAGCAAATAACTGATGCTGACACCAAAGGTCAGAGTTCAAATTATTGTTGATTGGACTGATAGTAGCTTTGTAGTAAAAATAATTTTTGAAGATTATTTTTAAATTACTTTGCTTTTGCAGTTGTAAAATGTAGTTGTTGAGGTTATCTGATTCTAAGTCAATTACTAATAATATGAGTTGTTTGTTAAGAACTTTGTTTTAATGCAGCCAGTTTTTGATGACTTTAAAGATATTTTCCCCCAGTCTATCTTGCTTTTTATTCCTTTATATTTCACCTGTGATTTGGGAGCATTATAAATTATAATTGATTGGTATTTGTACCTGCAAAATAACTAATTTTTCTTTTTGCCCCCACTTAAGGAAATACTTTGTTGTTATTAATATTTTAAATTTAAAATAATATTGCTTGTTTCCTATCATGTCTGACAGTTTTTAGGTCAGAGTTAATTGAAAAATTTTTTTCACTGTTTTAAAGTAGAAAATTTGCTTTTTAATTTATGTGTATTTAAGTGTTGAGTCAGTGTGTGGTACATGTTAATGTAGGAATGACTCTTGTGCAAACTTATTTTTAAAAGATAAAATGTTATTTTGTTTGGAATGATGTACCTCATCAAAGGAAATTTTAAGCATTTGTATTTAAAGAGATTGATTTGCTTCCGGAATAATCTCTGTTATTATTATTATTATTTATTATTATAGAATCCCTGGGTAGTGCAAATGATTAATGCACTCAGCTGCTAACCAAAAAGTTGGAGTCCCAGATATGCCTTAGAAGAAAGGCCTGGCCACCAGCTTCCAAAACATCAGCCTTTGAACACTCTATGGAGCATAGTTCTGCTCTGATACATGTGGGTTTCCCATGAGTTTGAATCAGGTCAACAGCAGTGTGGTTTTTGTTGTTATTATTATCAACAACCTTGCCCCTGTGAAATTTAAAAGAGAAAAAAAAAATCATTCCAATCAGAAGCTTAATACAACAATACTTGTATATTACATAAGGAGCTCTTGTGGCATAGTGCCTAAGGCATCTGACTGCTAACCAGAAGGTTGGTGGTTCAAACCCACCAGCCACTCTGCACAAGGCAGACTGAGCAATCTACTTCCGCCTCAGAAACCCAATAGAGGTTACTGTGAGTCAGAATCGACTTTGATGGCAGTGGGTTTGGTTTGGTTTCGGTTTTTGTATATTACATAAAAATTCATGAAAAGAAATAACTTGGGAGACTTTTGTGTGTGATGGGGGCATCTTTACTAGAATGTTTATTACAAAAAGGTGGGACATTTTTCTGTTCAGATAGTTGTGTTGATTACCTTAGATAATTTGAGCTCAACTTCCATTATGTCTGATCACTAAACAAGATACTGATGAGTATGCCATCATATGTTGGTTGCCTTTTGATTTTGCAGCCTGAGTTCAAGCAAGATATATTCTATAGCAGTAGTGCTAATCACTATAGGTCCTTTATCAAGGCCATTTTAGCAAGATGGCCCCTTTTATCTTCTCAGTCGACTTAAATCAATTAAACAAGACTACTATATTGTATGTGTGTATAGCAAAAAAATCATCTAGTGAAGGAACATGATAAATAAATTTATAAAAGTGAAGATAGAAGGATAAAGTATTTATAACAATAGTTAAAGATTTTCTAAGATGGTAAGTACCCGCACTCAAGGTAGATTTTCTAAGACTCCTTCAGCTTATGGGTTCTAACCACCAGCTTCTTGATTAGCAGCCAAATGTCTTAACCACTACCTCACCAGAGGTCCTTTCTTTTAGCTGTTAGGTTATATTAATAACTCTGGTAGCATAGTGCCTAAGGCACTTGACTGCTAACCAGGAGGCTGGTGGTTCAAACCCACCAGCCACTCCTTGGAAGGAAGGTTGGGCAATCTACTTCCGTAGTGATACTGCCTCGGAAACCCAAGGGAGGGGTCGCTATGAGTCGGGTCCGACTCGAGGGCACATAACAACAACAACAATATAATAGTGTCATTGATTAAGTTCTGTTTAATTCATAATTTGAATTGGATGAATTTTGTAGTTTTAAAAGTCTTGATTAAAAAAAAATGAGGTGAAAAGGCAATTGTTTTGGAAAACAATTAGTGTACAGTATGTATGTAACTGTTGGCAGTTTATATTACCATTATATTTTCTATCCATGATTTGTTTGATAATAATTTTTACAGCTTTGGGTTTTTTTTTTTTTTTTTAATAAATACAAGGTCTGTCTCTCTGAATAAGTGAATAAGTACCATCCAATAAATAAAGGCTTTAATGTTTAATGCTGTATTTGAAAATACTTATTTAAATTTTAGGATAAAATTAACACTTTAGTTTTTTTTTTTTTACTTTTCTCTTATTTTTCTATTATCAGCCACATTTTACATAGCTATTTCAAGTTCAGTTAGGGCCCTAGATGGTTTCTCCAGGTAGAGTTTCATTTTTTCTTACATATTTTTCCCATCTCAGTAAAAAGAGACTCCCCACAATATTCCTGAAAGTAGTTGAATTGTCAGATGGGATTGAATGAATATTCTTTTACTTCCTCTTAAGCTTAACTTACCAGTAAAATGTTTCCTGCTATTTCTAGCAAGGGAGAAATTGTGCAGAATGAATGTATCTTGGTGATGACAAAAGTGAAGTTCAATGATGTTATTTATTGAAGCTATTTACATAGCTAGTAAATGATGTAAGGCACTATATGCGTTGTATCATTTAATACTCATATCACCCTTGTGAGGTGTTGATGTTAAGTATTTTCTATATTTTATACATGGCTAATAAGGAAGTGACAGGATACAAACTCAGGCAATCTGATCTACAGCATCATAATGACGATGCTATATTGTATCATACTATGGCAAAGAAGTGGAAAATTTGAATATTTGTTTCCTTTGCATTGCCTATAAAATTAGGACTAATTTGTTTGGCCCTTGATCTCCCTGTTTTTATATCGTATCTTGGAAATTTTTCCCAGTGATTTTTAAAAATTTTGTATTGACAATATAAGTTCCCCTCTTTAGTCTCAAGTCCTGAACTTAAAACCTCTTCAGTATATGAGAACAAGAGCATCCTCCTTATATAGAATATATAAATAAATATACATATATATATATATATATATATATATACACTTACATAAATATATAAATACTTATATAGAATAGTTTTGTATATCTGTTGTGTTATCATTGTTTAGCATTTGAATTGTATCTACCTAATTCTAGATGATGATGAAATGTATCTGTTTCAGATAGTAATAACATCCTGGATACAGTTCAGCTGTATTCTTTTGGGGTGATGTACTCAAGTGACTATCTCTAAGCAAATTCAACAGTAATATTTGGTTTCTTTAAAGTGCCATTTGGTAGATAAATAAACCAAACCAAAACCAAACTCACTATTGTCAGGTTGGACCCAACTCATAGCGACCCCTTCTTGGGTTTCCAAGGCAGTATCACTATGAAGTAGATTGCCCAACCTTCCTTCCGAGGAGTGGCTGGTGGGTTTGAACCACCAGCCGTCTGGTTAGCCGTCAAATGCCTTAGGCTCTATATATCACAATTAAAAGTAAACTGTAATTTCAATGATAGTTCATTTCCTAAGACTTTTTATAGCCTTTCTCCTAGGAAATCGAACTTAGAATATAGATAGTATAGATTGAACATGGTGATTACTTACTGCAAAGGAAGAAAGCTAGAACATTTTTATAGGTGGTATTTAGGACTGTTGTGGATTTTGGAGTGCCTATTAATTTTAATTTGGCATTATATATAAAAGGAAAATTCTGAATATTTCTAGTATTTCTAATATTTGCCCATTTGGGTTAGATTTATGTCCTGGTAGAAATACCTTTGGCATATATACAAAGTTTAGTCTGGTAACTTCTTTTATACCTTTACCCTCCTTCTTTGTGTTCCGTTTGCTTTAAATGTCATTTTCAAAGTGTCAGTGATTCTCATCAGACATGATCCCATAGCTGCTTTTTTCCCTTTATTAAAGAACAGCATTTCTGTTCTCTTAGGTTCATTTCGTCAGCCTGTGAATTCTGGGAAGGGAATCAGAGTAACAAGTTAAGGAACCTCAGAAGTAATTTAGCCCAATAGTTTCAAACTCTAGGCTTTGGAGCCCTTCAAGTCCCTTTGTGCCACTGAATGGGAGTTGGAAGGGTGAATAGGCAGGATGCTTATCTCTCTTCCCCACTTTAAGAAGGGCATCCTTTATATCTTTTATATTGGTCTTATAAGAAATATTTGGTTTGAAAAATGGGAAAACTGCCAACATAGACCAACCCATTCCTTTAAAAAGAATAAATGCCAGTGAAGTGACTTATTAAAGGCTATATAAGTAGGTACTGGCTAACCTCAGATGAGACTGTCTGACTTTTAGTCGGGAGTTGTCTACTGTGATACAACAGATTTATTTTTGTAAGCTTAAGGTTTTTCATAACAGTTTTAGGACTAATATTTTTCTATTAATCTTATGTATTATAATTAGCAATAATCTGTATACTAATGTTTTAAATACATTTGTGCCAGTAGATTTGCTGTTTTGGTCCTATTTATAAGATAAACAGTGTTTTCAAAGCTAAAACAATTAATTTTAGAAAATAAAAGGAAATCTCATTGTTTCTTGGATTGGAGAATTTTCAAAATAAAAACAGGAAATTTTAGAGAAGAAGGTAAGTCAGTGATTGAGTGACAGCAATGCTGCCTTTATAGTTCTTTTAGCTGTTTTTCTGTGCTGATTTTGTGGTTATTATAACCTATGCTTTGTTATGTACAATTCAATCTTAAAATCTTAATGAAAGATTAGTTATCTTAAAATAGATTCTGATTTTCAAAGTAAATTTTTCTAAGGTTATATTGTGTGAGGGGGGTTGATTTTAATTCTAAAGTGGGTTTTATCATTTTTTTGGAATGTGTGCATGTTGCTGGTAACTTGGAAATTAAGTAAGGAAAATGTTAGTTTGTAGTACATGTTACAGGATTATAGCTTTAGGTGGAGGCTAGGCAGAATGTGAAAAATGCTTGTTGTACATAATTGATTCTTTTGAGGTTCCTGAATGTTAAGCTGTTGATTCTTTTGAGGTTCCTGAATGTTAAGCTCTTTGCTGTCTTTCATCATTTTAAAAGGGCATTATTCCCAAACACTGAAGCTTTGATTTGCACTAGAATAAAGTATTTATTTCCTTAAAGATTTAACAGAGGCTTTGGATGAAGATGCAGACCCCACAAAATCTGCACTGTCTGCAGTTGCATCTTTGGCAGCTGCATGGCCACAGTTACACCAGGGTATGTGTGGGTTTTATTTTTTTGTTGTTGTTCAGCTTTTTATTTTTAATTTTATAAAGGTACATTTTACATTGCTGAGTAATTGTTTATACTGCAAATAACTGTTTCATTTTTAACAACTATAGGCTGCAGTTTGAAAAGCTTGGATCTTGATAGCTGCACTCTTTCTGAAATTCTCAGACTGCACATCTTAGCTTCAGGAGCTGATGTAACATCAGCAAATGCAAAGTACAGATATCAAAAACGAGGAGGATTTGATGCTACAGATGATGCTTGTATGGAGCTTCGCTTGAGCAATCCCAGTCTAGTGAAGAAGCTGTCAAGCACTTCAGTGTATGATTTGACACCAGGTAAACTTTGCAAGTTGGTATTTGTGTAACACTTCCTACCATCTTCCACTCAGAAAAGCAAGCCAGCTGACCACAAAAAATTGTAGATGATATCTGTATGAACTGTTGCATGTGAAACACATCTGCTTTGTAAAATAAAATTTTACCCAAATCACAATAAAAATTTTTTTTAAAAAATTTAGATAATAATCACTTTTAAGGGAAAGCAGTCTTGAAAAAAATTCTTGAATACAAATGTTGACCTAAATTTGAACTTCTCTTGTTATTCATTAACTTTTATTCTTTTTTTCTCTTTTAAATTTGTATTTTCTGCTATTTTAAAATTTGATGTTAGTCTGCTTCTCTGCATTTACTAAGTCTTGAATAAGTGAGAATTGTTACCTTTCTCTTCTTTTTATTCATTAGTATACCAGAAGTTTAAATTAAAAAACTCACTGCCATCAAGCCGGACCCAACTCATAGCGAACCCTCTTGGGGTTTCTTAGGCGGTATCACTACCGAAGTAGATTGCCCAACGTTCCTTCCGAGGAGTGGCTGGTGGGTTTGAACCGCCAGCCTTCTGGTTAGCGGTCAAATGTCTTAGGCACTATGCTACCAGAGCTCTCGAAGTTTAAATTGTAGCTGGTAAATTCTGACATTTGTTTGAATAAATGTTCAAGGTATGAGAAACTGTATAAACTTAAGATGAAGTAATTTTTTTTTACTTCTTTTAAATTAAAAAATATTAATGTACAGATACAGTTTAATGTAATATACTTTTAAAAGAAAACTTACAATGATAAAATACCTTAATTCCTAACATTTGTATGTTATTGTTGTTAGTTACCAATTTCCAACTCATGGTGACCCTAAGTGTGTAGAGTAGAACTGCTCTATAGGGTTTTCCAGGCCATGACCTTTCAGAAGCAGATCGTCGGTCCTGCTCCCAAGGCATCTCTGAGTGGGTTCAAACCACCAATCTTTGGCTGGTGGTCAAGCGCACCACGCAGGGATTCCTAACGTTACAGTTAAATTGTGTTTATAATTTATGGTGTTGTTGTTGTGCGTAGTCTTTTCAGAGTAGCAGTTTGCCTGTCACAATTTTTAAAAAATTCATGTGGTTGTAATTTCACTTTGATTTGAACTTTATGCACGAGCCTAAAAATTAAAACTTGAAAAATAATTATTTGTAATTAAGTCTAATCTTGTCCATTTAACTAGTATGTAAGGTAGTTATTGTTGTTGTTGTTGTTGTTATGTGCTGTCAAGTCGGACCCGACTCATAGCTACCCTTCCTTGGGTTTCCGAGGCAGTATCACTACAGAAGTAGGATTGCCCAACCTTCCTTCTGAGAAGTGGCTGGTGGGTTTGAACCACCAGCCTTCTGGTTAGCAGTCAAGTGCCTTAGCCACTATGCTACCAGAGCTCCCAAGGTAGTTATTAGTATTTAAAAATGTCTTGTATATCACAGAGCTGTTAAATAGGACTCAGAGTTGCTTTTTCTGTAAGCTATACCACTGACATGTTTAACCATGAGAGATTTATCCTTATTATATATTTTTACATTGAACCACAAATTAAAATTTTTCAAAGTTATTTACCAATTTTTTGACAGAGGAAAAAATGAAGATACTTCATGCTCTCTGTGGGAAGCTACTGACTCTAGTTTCTACAAGGGATTTCATTGAAGACTATGTTGATATATTACGACAGGCAAAGCAGGAGTTTCGAGAGTTAAAAGCAGAACAACATCGAAAAGAGAGGGAAGAAGCAGCTGCCAGGTAAGAATATTTAGTCTGTCATGCTAATAAGAGCTATTTATTTAACAACAAAACTACATTGTGCTATAATGTGGTTTCACATTGTGCTGTAATGTGGCATTGGCTCATGCTGGTGTTTGATGGCTTAACTAAGAAGTTATAAATTCATGTATTCCAATGTTCATTGCAACACTAGTCACAATAGCCAAAAGATGGAAATGGCAGGTGAGTGGATAAACAAACCATGATGTACACCCACTCCTTGCTTACTGACTTGATGAGATTCCAAAGACTGGATTGTTATGCAAAAATCAGCATTATATGAAAATGTAGGATGACCACATCACCTCACCCCTTTACCTGTGAAAATCCTGCTGGGCCCCTGCTGAGGTCACTTGCCATCAGTGCCTACCCCTTCCCCATGTTGCCCCAGGAGAGCTCAACCCCTACTACCATGCACAGGGGAGGGCCACTCAGTCTTCCAAAGCCAAGGTGGCCCAAATGCCACCCCACTCCCTGTCCCTGGGGTTCTTTCCCTCTCCTGCTCTCACCATATTTTCAGGATGAGTGGCTCCAGCTCATCCCCTCAAGAGTTCCCAAACATTCTTTTGATGGCTTTATTGAGGACAAAGGGCTCTGTCTTCAGGCAGGAGGGTCTGGATACCACAGGGGGATGCACACTTCCTGCCCCACCAGCCCCTTCCCAAGCATCCCTTGGCTCTTTTTGGGGACCCTGTGTCCCCATGAAAATTGACAATCCATAGCTTCCTCTGAGGTAATGACATTCAGCCCTGGCCTCTGTCCTTGACCTTAAACTGCAGCTGCCACTTGCTTATCACCCACTGACCCCACTTCAACCCCAGGTAGCCTACCCCACCTTCACCTATGCCCACCAGGAGGAAGTTTCAAGGATAGTATGGGGCTGCACAGGTACCAGTCAGCTGACGTGGTCTCAGGTCCTGGACACAGTACTCAAGTATCCTGTGTCAGGGATCCTTCTACCACAGCCCCGCCTGCCCCTACTACTCCTCAGGGCTGGGAGCTGGGAGCTGGGACCAGACCAGAGTCCCATTTCCTCCCAGGTCCCAAAGGTGTTCTACCTACAGAACACTGGCTACCACTGCCCCAGTTCCAGGCCCCTTTGTCCTCAAGGAGGACTGTAGGAGATCATACCCTCTCTCCTGGGCAGTGAAATACTGTGCAATGCAATCTTCCTTTCTATATGCACATAGGATCTGCCAATCAGGGACCTCATCAGGGAGCTCAACAATCGTTACTGCCAGACATGCATTGTTAATGCACGAAAGAGTGAAATAGTAGATTTTTTTACTATTGTAAATGCAAAATGGCAGATGATGAGTTTGTCGATAAGTGAAGAGTCGGTATATATTTATATAATGGAAATGAAGTCTTGGTACATACTACAACATGAATGAACCTTAAAACATTATGCTGAGTGAAATTAGTCACAAAAAGACACATACTGTATGATTCCATTTACACGAAATATCTAGTACAGACAAATGTATAGAGACCAAAGTTTATTACAGGTTACCCAGAAGGGTTGAGAAGGAGGGGGGTAAAAGTCATTGTTTAGGGGCACTGAGCTTCTATTAAGGGTAATAGAAAAATTTAGGAACAGACAGTGGTGTTATTTCCACAACATGATGAACATAATTAGTGTCAGTGAATTGTACATTTGAAAAATGTTAAAATGGCAAATACTTTGTTTTATGTGTTTATTTACTAAAGAAAATCTAGGGGAAAGTTAGGAATTGATTACTACTATATTATGGCTTTGTGATGATGTCTGGAGCACTTTCCATAACTTTATACTAAAATGTCCATGCATCAAATAGTCAGCAATATCCTCATTCTTAATTTTTAGAATTCGTAAAAGAAAGGAAGAAAAACTTAAGGAGCAAGAACAAAAACTGAAAGAGAAACTAGAAAAACTAAAGGAAGACAAGCGAAGAAATTCAACTGCAGATGTATCTGTCGGGTATGGTTTAAATTACACTGCGTATCTGGCTTTATTTATTCATGTTAACATACATAAAGAATAAAGTCAGGCACCTTGAACTCTAAAATACTTTCAAAATTTTAGAAAAGCAGTCTTCAATTAAACCAAACTCATATCCATCTAGTAAATCTAGACTCATAGTGACCCCTGTTGGTTTTCCAAAGCAGTAAATCTTTATGGAAATAGATTGCCCTGTCCTCCTTTCACGGAGCGGCTGGTAGGTTTGAACTGCCAACTTTTTGGCTAGCAGTCTAATGCCTTAGGCACTATGCCACCAGAGTTCCTTTCTATAGGTACATAGTAATTGTTAGTGAACCTGTGGAATTGATACTGATTATGACAATCTTCAGAACCAATCTCTCCTGGAAGAAGTACATCCAGAATGCTCCTTACAGGCAAGAAGGGCCTGACTTCATCTTACCTACTTCGGTCATGTTGTCAAAAGGAACCAGTTCCTGGGGAAGAGTATATAGTATGCTTGGTAGAGTCAGCAAAAAAAGGGGAAAACCCTCAACGAGGTGGATTGACACAGTGGGTGCAATAAAGGGCTCAATGAAAGCAAGGATTGTGAGGATGGTGTTGGACTGGGCAATGTTTCATTCTGCTGTACGTACGGTCTCTATGTATATGGAAGCTGACCTAATGGCACCTAACAACAACAAAATGACATTTTTTGAATGTATATGTGTTATGTTAAAGAAATTTTGTTTCATGCTACTTTTAAGGAATCCAGAACTCTTTCCCATAGTATTAACGTTGTTGTTGTGTTGTTATGTGCCGTCGAGTCAGAAGTAGGATTGCCCAACCTTCCTTCCAAGGAGTGGCTGGTGGGTTTGAACCGCCAGCCTTCTGGTTAGCAGTCAAGTGCTTTAGCCACTATGCTACCAGAGCTCCCAGTATTAACATTATAAATTATAATTTTCTAACAAAAGTTCAATAGGCTATTTTCAACCAGTAATTTAATAGCATTAATTTAATAATATTGATAGTTTATCTCCCCCAACAGTAACACCACCATCCCAGGTATATACACTGTGTTTCACAGAATTCCTCTGGGCCTTACTGATTAAGGATGAGATTGGAGGTCTTGATAGAGGGTATAGGGCAGAAGCTTAACTAATTTAGTGACTGCCTAAATATTTTATTGCATTTTGAAATATTTGGACTGGGAGAGTTGGCTATGAAAACAAGTAGGATGTTTTTCCACACTGGTAGATGGAAAACCATATTCAAATTTAACAGAAATAATCTTTGCAGAAATTCTATAATGAAGGGTCCAGAAATAGCAGTATTCCAAAATTAGTATATTGACATTTGATTATACATGCATGTAAAATACCTAATAAATTTTAAGATCATAGGTCACAAGGTTGAAACAGCTATATTATCTGAGTCCCTGGGTGGGGCAAATGGTTAAGTGCCCAACTGTTAACCAAAAGGTTAGCAGGTGGAACCTTCCCAGAAGCACCTCAGGAGATAGGCCTGGCAGTTGGCTTCTGAACGGTCACAGTTTTGAAAGCTATGAAGCTGTTCTACTCTGCACATAATGGGGGGTTGCCATGAGTTGGAATCAACTTAATGGTAACTAACAGCAACATATCTTGTATGTTCAGCAGCAATACTTTTAAAAATCGAATTTGATACCTTAGGAAAAAATAATAGATATGACACCTAAAGCACAACCAACCAAAGACAAAATATTTCAATTGAATGGCATCAAAATTAAAAACTTTGGCTTCAAAGGACATATCAAGAAACTAAGACAACCCAGTAAATGGGAGAAAATATTTGAAAATCAGATCTAATATGAATATAGTATCCAGAATATATAAAGAAGTCCTAAAACGCAATAAAAGGACAGATAACCAAACAAACAAACAAAAATGAGCAAGGGATTTAATTAGACATTTCTTCAAAGAAGATATACAAATGGCCAATTAAAAAAAAAAAAAAAAACACTGCAATCAAGTCAATTCTAACTTGTTTGCTATCCTAAAGGACAGAATAGAACTGTCCATAGGGTTTCTAAGGTTATAAATCTTTACAAAATTACACTGTCACATCTTTGTCCCACAGGGTAGCCTGGTGTGTTTGAACCACTGACTTTTCAGTTACTGCCAAGCACTTTAACCACTATGCCACCAGAGCTCCTTTCATATGACCAATAAGCACATAAAAATATGCTCAATCTCATTGTCTTTAGGAAAATACAAAAGTCAAAACCCAATGAGCTACTTCAAACCCACCAAAAAAGATGCCTATAATTTAAAAAGGCAGTAACACATGTTGGCAAGAAAGTGGAGAAATTGGAAATCTCATACATTGCTGGTGATAATGTGAAATGGTCCAGCTGTTTAAAAAAATTTGGCAGTTTTTCAAACAGTTAAACCATATGTTCATGTGACCTAGCAGTTCTACTCCTGCATGTATGTATACCCAAGAGAAATGAAAACACATACTCACAATATTTGTACACAAATGTTTATAGCAACATTATTTATAGTAGCCAAAAGTAGAAATAACCTAAATATCCATTAGCAGATGAATGGATAAACAAAATGTTGTATCCATAAAGCAGAATATTAATCAGCAATAAAATAGAATGATGTTCTGATAACATACTGTAACATAGATGACCTTAAAAATATAATGCTAACTGAATGAAGCCAGATACAAAAGGTCACATATTACATGATTCTGTTTCTATGAAATATATAGAATAGGGAAAACCATAGAAACAGAATGTAATTTAGTGGTTGCGTAAGGCCAGGAGAAAGGTGCTCTGGAAGAGCGTGGTGAAGATATTCAGCTGCTAACCAGAAGGTCGATGGTTTAAACCTACCAGCCACTCCTGGGAAAAGGATGAGGCAGTCTGCTTCCACAAAGAGTTACAGCCAGGAAACCCTGCGTGGCAGTTCTGTTCATCCTGTGTAGTCACTGTGACTTGGAATCAACTCAGTGGCAGTTAGTTTGGTTTTTGGTGTTTAAGGTCATGGGAAGGAGTAGTGAATGGGAAGTGACTGCTAGTGGGTATGTAGTTTCATTTTAGGTTGATGAAAATGTACTAAAATATTTAAATGACACTTCCTCAAATAAGCTTTTCTTCATTCTGAGACTAGAGATTTGGTTCTCATTAAATGTACCTTGAACTTCCCTTTTTTAGTACTTTACTACATATTTTAATTTTATCATGGTTTATGCAATTACCATGATAATCTGTTTTCTCTACCAGACCATAAACCCTGTGTCATCAGGGATTGTGTCCATATTGTTCATTACTTCCTAAGCATTAGGAAAAATATAAAAAACCACTGCCATCAAGTCAATTCCAACTCATAGTGAGCCTATAGGACAGAGTAGGACTGTCCCATAGGGTTTCCAAGGCTGTAAATCTTTATGGAAGCAGACTGCCTCATTTCTCTCCCACAGAGCAGCTGGTGGGTTCAAACCATTGACCTTTTGGTTAACAGGCCAATGCTTTAACCACAGCACTACCAGAGCTCCTCTTCCTAAGTATAATGCCTGGTATTTCATAGTCAGACAATAAATATTTGATGAATAAATTATATTTTGGTTAATTAATGTAATCTTCTTATCCTTAAGGGAAGAAGAAAAAGAATATTTTGACACTAGCACTGAGAGCAAAGAAATAGAGCAAAAGGAACTAGATCAAGATATGGTCACTGAAGATGAAGACGACCCAGGATCACATAAAAGAAGCAGAAGGGGTACTACTGAAATGTCTTTAGTGCATGTTTGTTCATTTTTCATTATAAGGCATTGCTCAGCTATTCCATCTATGATTCCAGGGCATGCTTTTAGGTTTTTTAAATGCCTAATTCACAGCAGTGATAAGTTTTTTAAATGGTGAACATTTTGTTATCAATGGCGTTAGGAAGTCATATTTGTGCATTTATGATAAGATCTTTATCACAGAATTTCTGTTACTTTTGAGTAGGGGTTAGTAAACTCTTACAGCTTGTGAGCCAAACATTGCCCACCAGTTGTTTTTGTACAACCCATAAACTAAAAATGTATTTTATATTTTTGAATGGTTGGGGAAAAAAATCAAAAGAAAATATTTGCTGGCATATGAAAATGATAAGAAATTCAATATATATTTTTTTAAACTTTTGTGATTTGGGTGAAAGTTTACAGAGCAAATTTGTTTTCCATTCAACAGTTCATACACATTTTGTTTCATGACTCAAATATCTTTTGTTCATAAATAAAGTCATTGAATACAGCTGTACTTGTTCATTTACATATCTATGGCTGCTTTTGCACCACAGTGCAAAATTGATTAGTTATGGTGAGTCCATATGGCCCACAAAGCCTGAAGTAATAACTACCTGGCTTTTTACAGAAGTTTGCTGACCCCTGCTTTACAGGAAGGACTGAATGAATGTTGCAGGATAACTAACTCTGCCATACTCTCCATTATAGAGATCACAGATTTTGTGTGGACCTTAAATTTGTGTATTCATTATTTAGTAACATAGTAATTTGAGATCGCTTTGTATCTTAAATTTTTTTTTAATGAAAATTAAAAATATGATGATGATAGGTGTTATTTCAGTTATAGGGAAAAGGGCACAAAATGGATTTAAAGAATTTACAAGGCAAGAAGAGACCAACTGTGTAACAATAGAGCCTTTTACTGCTGTTGAGGAAGAAGCTTTGAAACAGGAACACTGTCGAAAAGAGAAAGAACTCTTAGAGAAAATTCAGAGTGCCATAGCCTGTACCAATATCTTTCCTTTGGGCCGTGACCGCATGTATAGGCGATACTGGATTTTCCCTTCTATTCCTGGATTGTTCATTGAAGAGGATTATTCTGGCCTCACTGAAGATATGCTGTTGCCTCGCCCTTCATCATTTCAGAACAATGCACAGTCTCATGAGTCTCAGGTATCCACTAAAACTGAAGAGTCTGAATCTACCTCCACCATTGAGCAAGGTCCATGTAATGACTCTGTGCGGCTGCCAAAACCAGTGCATAAGCCAAATCGATGGTGCTTTTATAGTTCTTGTGAACAGCTAGACCAGCTTATCGAAGCTCTTAATTCTAGAGGATATAGAGAAAGTGCCTTAAAGGAAACTTTATTACAAGAGAAAAGCAGAATATGTGCACAGCTAGCTCATTTTTCTGAAGAGAAATTTCATTTTTCAGGTAAATATTCACTGAAAATTGTTTTCCTTATTTTTCTCCCTGTGGTCTGTGGTCAGGAGTCCCTGAGTGGCATAAATGGTTATATGCCTTCAGCTACTAACTGAAAAGTTGGCAGTTCAAACCCACCCAGGGGTGCCTTGGAAGTTAGGCCTGGAGATCATAAAGTGAAATTCTGCCCTGCACACATAGGGTCACCATGAGGCTAAATTGACTCAGTGGTAGCTAACAAGAAGTGTCTGGTCATTGAAGATTTACCATTTCTTTCAAACTATTAGATATATTTAAAACACTTTATCTTTCTTTGGACCATGCTCTCAAAGTTTGCAAGTTAGAGTTTGGGAATATATTTCTTTATAGAAACAAGGTTCTCTAGATTCTGTGTTGAGTTCTGTTTGCATTCTGAGGGATACATCTGACAGTGTGAGGAGATACATACTCTTCCTGATCTCCTGATTCTTTGATTAGTAGACTCTGAATGCCCAAAGCTGTAAGGCTACCATCAGTTTTGGTAGTGTGATAGTGAACGGGGTTACTTATTAAGGGTTTTGGCTAGGGGTCCAGGAATAAGTTTAGAGATCACTTCTTTGGAAATGGGCCATAAGGACAGATCCAGTAGCAGCATTTCCCACTTGATGTCTGGTCCATTGATAAGAGAAAGCGGTAAGGCATTTTTAGGTGTAAATTTTTATATTACTAAATCACATTTTCTAGAGAAATGCTTAAATGTAGGGGCTTATCATGACTGCTTTATTTTTTATTTATTTTAAAATGTTATTTCTTATCTACACCAAATGAAATTGATGAGTTGAAACTTCATAGGACTTCACTTTTTGTTGGAGGGGAACACTTGAGGTTTTACAAAGTGCTTTTATAATCATTATCTCAGCATCATAACAGTCATGTGAGGTAACTGTATTTTTTAATAGGAAAATCATAATAAAGGTATTTGATTATTATTTCAGACAAATCTCAAACTGATAGCAAACCTGTGTGTAGTCGGGGAAGATCTTCCAGTTCATATGATACATCGCAGATGTCTGCAGAAAGGCAGCTTGAGTTGAGGCTTAGAGATTTTCTTTTGGACATTGAAGACAGAATCTACCAAGGAACATTAGGGGCAGTCAAGGTTTGTACCTGCTTAATTTGCTTGGTTCAGAATTTTGGTTGTATTTTTTCTATAGAGGCAGGCATATGTATTTTAAATAAAAACCAAGGAATGATTTTTTTTTTTAATTTTTAAAATTTAAGTTTATTCCTCTGTATTAAAATGTTATATATGGATAGAAATCTTTTTAAAATATACTATATGACTCTGTGCTTTCTTAGGCGGAATTGAATGAACATAATTGACCTTTTTAATATTAATCTCTAAGTAATTCATACTTGATCTGTGTGTTCTGTTCATTTTATTGCTATCTCACATTTTTGCTACTATCAGATAACCAATCTTAAAATTGCTTATGATTTCTCTTTATAGATTTTGAGTAAGGTTTTAAAGCTTTTATCTACAAGTGAGTGAATTCCATATTGTCCAATTAGTAACCTTATTTTTAGATTCCTTTTTTGTTCTTAGTCTGCTCTAGAATTCTAGAAAATCAGCTCTAGAATGAATTTTTCATATGTTCATTGAACCTAATAATACCTCTTAGGAGCAACATATACCATTTTTTTTTTAGGGTTAGTAAATTTGGATTTATTTACAGGTTACAGATCGACACATCTGGAGATCAGCCTTAGAAAGTGGACGGTATGAGCTGTTAAGTGAGGAAAACAAGGAAAATGGGATCATTAAAACTGTGAATGAAGATATAGAAGAGATGGAAATCGATTCACAAGCAAAGGTCATAGTGAAAGACAGGTAACCATTTTCCCCCCACTTATTTATAAGTCTTTTTAGAGTATGTTTCTTTATTTAAGTATATGTCTTTATCTTAAAAAACTGTTTTAAAAACTTAATGTGAGGCTTTAATATTTGTAACCACTGTAACCACTGAAATGATGATTTTCTAAACCTCAGAATCTCTCTTACTCTACTTCATCCTAAGGGAGCCTAAAACTCAGTAGGATAATGATAGTTTTTTGAGGGTTTGCTTTTTAGTAAGGTTTTAAACCTTTTTATTAATTTCAGAAAGTAACTTTATATTATCCATTTTTCTCCTCTGTAGGAAAACTTAACTAAATTGTGGTAGACTTAAATATTTAAACTTAATCAGAATCTGTATCTGAAGATAGTTTTACTTTTTCAGGGTTGTTTTGAATTATATATCCCATTAAGGAGTTTATAATTTAGTGGTGTAGAGGCATTAAGCTAGCAATTGTAAAACAGGGTAAGGGCTCCAATAGAAATGAATATAGAATGCATACTACCATGGAAGACAGTGAAGAAAGTGCTAGAGGAAGTAAATGTGATGCTAAGACCTGACGGTAGAAAAAATATAATAAGCCTGGGAGGGAAGACCATGCCCTGTGCAAAGGTTTTGAGTGAAAGGGTTTGCAGCTTTAAATGATCATTTCAGCTGCAGTGTGATTTACCACAGAGGAAGCAAAATTGGAGGCTAGTGAACTAGTTAGAATGTAGTCATAGTGTCCTACTCAGTAAAGCTTGAAGCAAAAGAAAATAGAGATAAGCTGAGACGCTTAGCCGTTTAGACCCATTACAATTTCACCTCCCTAAAACCTTTCCCCAAAGACTTGCCTCATCCACCTTCCTTCCTCCAAATATTTGGCCTTCTGTCTTCCTATATGAATATTTTCCCTTCTGTCTTTCTACTTTATTCATACTTAGTTTAGCTCTTCATTCATATATTTATCTTCTTTCCTTACTAGCTTCTGAGAGCTCCTTGAGATTGAGAGGAAACTTTCTTACACAGGTGCATTTGAATGAATTAGTAGGTTCAAGTTTCACCTAATAGTTTAATATCATAAACTTTTTATGGTTTTGATTGCAGACTTTTGGGGATAAAAACAGAAACTCCAAGTACCGTCTCAACTAGTGCAAGTACACCGCAGTCAGTGAGCAACGTGGTTCATTATCTGGCAATGGCACTGTTTCAAATAGAGCAGGGCATTGAGAGGCGTTTTCTAAAATCTCCACTTGGTAAGGATCTGTTTTTATTTCAAAATATTACTATTATGTCTTAAATAGTTTTGAAATTGCCCTTTAATTAATAGTATTTTGTTGACCATCATAAACTAATTGTCTTCATTTGGCGTTTATAAAAACAAAGTAGAAATAACTTCAGGTTGTGTATTCATTTAAAAATAGGAGTTCTTTCATTGAGATTTGTTTTTTTAAGAACTGCATAAGTACCATTTTTCAAAATTCATTCTAGATTTTTTTTTGCAGGCATTTGCTATGTCAACCTCATAGTTTGTGTTCTAAACATTTTTTGTTTGTTCCTTAAATGCCTGTAGTTCATTCACTAAATGCTTACAGGATGTGCTTAGACCTTCCTTGTTGTGTTGAGAAAGAAATGCCAATTTTTTTTTAACAAGTTGCTTTTATATATGTAACATTTTCTATCTCTATTGTGAAGAGTTTTCAAAAGATAGATTACCAAAACTATGACTATCCAGATCTTGAATAATTAAATAACAATGCATAAAAGGTTTTGGTTTTTTTTTAAAACAGTCATCTAAAATAAAACCCCAAAGAAGCAACTTAAATGCCCACCAGTAGGAGTATGGTTTAATAACATAGGTCACTAACCTGAGCACTTTATGTCGTTGTTAGTTGCCACAGTCATTTCCGACTCATGGCAACCGCACATTTTTAGAATAGAACTGCATTTCTTAGGGTTCTCGAGGCTGTGACCTTTCAGAGGAAGATCACCAGGCCTTACTTCCTTGGTGCCTCCAGGTTGGCTTAAACTGCCAGTCTTTCGGCCAGTAATTGAATGTTTAACCATTTGTGCCACCCCAGGACTCCAAGCACTGTGTGCTGTTACTGTGTGCCATCGAGTTCATTCCAACTTACAGCAACCCTATAGGACAGGGTAGAACTGCCCCATAGGGTTTCCTAAGCTGAAATCTTCATGGGAACAGATTCCCAGGTCTTTTCTCTTACAGAGCAGCTAGTAGGTTCTGTCAGAAGCCAAGAGCTTAACCATTGCCAGCAGGGCTCCTTGTGACAAAGGCTATATTGTTGTTGTTATTGTTATGTGCTGTGGAGTCGGACCGACTCATAGTGACCCCTCCTTGGGTTTCTGAGGCAGTATCACTACGGATAGTAGATTGCCCCACCTTCCTTCTGAGGAGTGGCTGGTGGGTTTGAACTGCCAGCCTTCTGGTTAACAGTCAAGTGCCTTAGGCACTATGCTACCAGAACGCTATATAGTAAGAGCTAAATCAGAAATACCAACTGTTAAAGGGAACATAGCTAAGGAAATAAATGCTCAAAAAGAGAGCTCTTTGAGATTGTTAAGATAATAGAAATGTACTATAGTATCACGTTTCGCAACTTAAGAAATTAGTAGGCTATTAATAATTAATCCATGAACCTAATCCTCATGTCTTTTGGGAAAACAGGTGTTTCACATACAAATCAACTTTGATGTCATAACTACCCCTACTTTCCTGTTGTCTTTATGAGGTGCTGAATTTATAAACTACCTCAATAGTGGTATACTAAAGAATTTTTTTTCAGGCTATATCTTTCTGGACTCATTGGAAAACAACTTTTAAACTTAATTCCTTAAATAATTACTTGAATATTAACCTTGTTGAATAGTAAGAACATAAGAACATACATAGTTTTCATAAACAGATTATGCAATCTGAGCAATTTTGTAGTATTGTGAACATATTTTTGTAAAATGACTATTTTTATTTTTAAGTTTGTGGCCATTATCTCATTCATGCTTTAAGTCTATTTATATCTTTATTAACTGACAATTGTACCATGACTTTAATAACTCACATTTTACATTGAAAGTACCATATGTGAGATATAAAATACATATGATCACAGCTCACAGAGATATTATTAGAGTTGGTATTTACTGTATCACTCTTCTTTATTTCCCAGTCTTAAAATTCTTAGTTTGTTCTTTGTCAAAATCAAATTAGGTGTACGAGGGATCTCTCTGTATTTTTTACAACTGCATCAGAATCTACAGTTCTTTGCATTAAAATTTCAGTTAAAAGGTATTTATAAATCATACAGCTCTTTGAAATGTAAAATACTGCTTCTCATTAACCTTAGAATCTTCCAAGGGTAAGGAAAAAAACACAATTCTGCTGATTTTCCATTTCTGTAATTGCAAGCCTTTTTTCTCTTGAATTTATAAACAACTTTGATTGCAATTTTCTTGTCTGGTGGTGTCAAGTCCATTCCAACTCATAGCAACCATATGTACAACAAAACAAGTCTTAGTTCTGTTGTATGTATAACAGAACCAGTTTTCATTCAGAACGAACAGGTTTTCATTCTGTTGTATATAGGGTCACTATGAGTTGGAATGACTAAACAGCACCTAAGAATAACAACAAAATTGCCATCAAAGGTGTTTATAGGTTCAAGAGAAAAAAATAAAATTGATTGTTCACTGTGTCTGTATTTTCATCTATGCCTTTTATTAAATATTTAAACAAAGGTAAAAAGTTAACACCGGGAGATGTTATAGCTTGTAACTACCAAAAAAATAAGAACCGACCCACTGTCATTGAGTCAATTCCAACTCACAGTTACCCCCACTGGATTTCCAATGCTGTAAATCTTGATGGATATAGATTCCCTCATCTTCCTCCTGTGGAGCAGCTGGTAGGTTTGAACCATCAACCTTCTGGTTACAGCCAAATGTATTACCCACTATGCCACCAAAGCTCCTTATATCTATTAGGTGATAGGAAAACTGAGAATCAACAGTGTTCCTTTATGGTGGTTTGTATATAGCAATGTTAAAGAACAATCATTTCCCATGAGAGAAATAAAAGAAATTATTTTAAGATTTTGAAAACTAAGTAAAAAAAAGTTCAACTTGTCTCACTTACATTGGTAGTAAATGTTGGTCAAAGTCATTGATGTTGATCATTTGTAATATGGGTGTTACCATCTACCACTGCCATCTAAAAAGCTAATAGAACAGCTGACATATAGCTCTGTTTTGTTTTCAAGCCTTTGGAAGGTCTATTTTGAATAAAACAATGGGAGATAGTGGTGTCTCTGGGGGGTTAAGATAGTCTAAATATTTGGAGTAAGGTAATCAAGAATATCTTTGGAAGACAAGAGGATGTTCCACTATGTGAATGTGAACTACAATACATATTGGTAATTTTTTATCAGATAATTTTCAACATAGCACATTAAGCATTATATATATTTTCCTAGCTTTGGGTTATTTCCGTTTCTTGAAAAATGAATAAACAGAAATTCTAATTACTTTCTACTTTCCCTGACATATCCCCTTTATTTTTAGTAACTAATCACATTGGTAAAACTAGGATTCTTAAATTTGTGGAAGACAACATTTCAGTTAATTAGATAAGGTAAAATATGTGAGAATTGTTTCTTTAGGTTAATAATTTCATCATTTATAAAGGCATGGTTATGGTTAAACCCTTAAGCTATGAAAAAATGTTTAAACTAACTTTATTAATTTGAAATTAGGTAACACTGAAATAAATAAAGATCAAAAGGGAGATAGAAAGAAAAAGGACAAGAAAAAGAGAGAGGACGATCAATCTAGTATGAGAGATGGTAAATTTTTAACTTTTCAAAGAAATGTATCTTTTGTCTTTTTAAAGAATTACGATTTTATTATCTGTATTGTTGAATACTGATTTGCATATTTAGCTTTTAAAGGGGAACCTTGGATTTAATTTTTTAGAAGAGAATGGAATTGGGGACAAGCTTAAAAAACAGTATTATCTAACTAAAGTTTTCCTTTGTATATTTCACACCTCAGCTAACCAAATTCCTTTACCTGGAGTACAAAAAGTAGACATTGATGAATGTTAATATACTTAAAAAACTCACTGCCGTCAATTTGGATCCAACACATAGCGACCCGTCCTTGGGTTTCTGAGGTGGTATCACTACGGAAGTAGATTGTCCAGCCTTCCTTCTGAGAAGTGGCTGGTGGTTTGAACTGCCAGCCTTCTGGTTAGCAGTCAAATACCTTAGGCACTATGCCACCAGAGCTCTCTTAATATACTTAGCTGTGAGTAAAAAGAATGAACACCAAAGGAATTTATGTTTACTTATTTTGCATCTACTATTTATATACCCCCCCTTTTTTGGGGGGGTTGCTTTTATAGTGTAAGGAAACTTACAGGGCAGAAATTCTCCATATTTTGTCCCCTAGAGAAGCCTATCTGCCATGATCACATGCATTACTACATACAGGCCATGGAAAGTATGAAATTGCCCAGTGTAGTATTTGACAATGAAACTCTACCGTTATTCTACATTAGTAAAATCCTTTTAAATTAGTGATCTCTTAAAAGAATTTATCCATGTTAGCTTAATGGAAGAAAAAGAGAAACAAGACATTTTCTGCCACTGAGAGATGTATAAGAGAGTTGAAGCAGCAGCAAAGTTTAAGATAAGAAAACAATTATAGAAAAGCAGAGTCAGTTGTATATACTGTTTTTATCCTTATTTCAGTGCCATATGAAAATAGAAAAATGTGAGCATCCATTATGGACTAGAACATTTAGAAGTGTGGGTGGGATAAGAATTGGACCTTAAAGTACCATCAGTGTAATTTCTTAAAACATCTGTTTGACCAAAACCCAGAGTGTTTCAATAACCTTTGAGTTGAAACCATTCAAACGGACTTCTAAGTTTTTCATAATTTGTCCTTTTCTTTTACTCTTCATTGACCTTTGCAACCTTATGTCTTGCCATTACCAACAAGAACACCCTTGACGTATCCAGAAAGATTTCTTTGTGACCTTTGAACCTAGAAATTTTTGTTGCCTCCTTCCCTGGAAGTCCTAGAACTTTTCATGAAGCCTTATATGAAAAAAATAAGATAGGTAGAAAGTGCAAATTAAGAGGGCAGAAATAAATCTCATGCATCTAAATGGACTGCATTCTCCAATTAAAAGTTAGAGATTGTCAGATTGGATTAAATACAAAATCTACAAAAGCTTCATCTTAAAAACATAAAAAGGAAAAATAATGTCTGGGCTGCATTCTAATATTTTTCCTCATTTTGTCAGAAGAACCACTTAACACATCCATTGTGTTTTCCATCCATCATTTTACACATGACATATGGTCAAATGACTAAATTTTTTAGCTCAGAAGACAAAAGGATAATGTTAATGGCGGGGCTTCAGATATTTCTATATAAACATCAGTACTGAAAATCTCTTTTTGGGAGTTTTATTTACCTCAATTTTTAAATATCTTAGAGCTAAAAGATAATAGTTGGCTTTTAAGCATGGTTGATTTTTATTAATAACATTATTGAGGTACAATTCAGATACCATAAACTTAACCCTTTTAATTAGTACAATTCAGTGGCTTTTAGTACAATCACATTATGAAACCATCACCACTGTCTAGTTTCACAGTATTTTCATAATCCCCAAAAGAAATCTAGTATATCATTATTTAAATGAGAGAGTAGTCCATGTTTTATCTGAAAATGAAGAAGTAACAAATGAATAATATCTGACTTGAACAATACGTAGCCAGTTTTCTAATTAGATAAAGATTTGATACAAAGACTGGATTGAAATCATACTGCCTAAATTATTAATTCTCTTAAGTATTGAAAATCCCCAACCATTTCCTTTATAGATTTAAGTAATTCCTTATGTCATAAACTAGATGTAGCTTAGCAAATATTTTGCTCTGAGGTGGTTTCCAGTATCAGCAGTCTTCGTGTTAAATATTAGAAGAACTATAAAATCTAAACTACCAAGAAAATAGTTTTCAGAGATGTCTAGGGTTTACCAAGAAACTTTAATTATTTTCCTTTTCATTTAAGATGCCAGTGATAGTGGGCGTTCTTATAAAACAGTCCTGGACCGTTGGAGAGAGTCTCTCCTTTCTTCTGCTAGTCTATCCCAAGTCTTTCTTCACCTCTCCACCTTGGATCGTAGTGTCATATGGTCTAAATCTATACTGAATGCTCGCTGCAAGATATGCCGAAAAAAGGGTGATGCTGAAAGCATGGTACTTTGTGATGGCTGTGACCGAGGTCATCATACCTATTGTGTTCGACCAAAGCTCAAGGTATTTTTTACTTCTTCTGATACTCAGATTAAAATTGAGATGCTGAGATTTTAAGTGATAGATGATTAGTGATCACTTATGTGATTTGTCAGACTGTTCCTGAAGGAGATTGGTTTTGTCCAGAATGTCGGCCAAAGCAGCGTTCTAGACGACTCTCCTCTAGACAGAGACCATCTTTGGAAAGTGATGAAGAGATGGAAGACCATATGGAAGGTGAAGATGATGAAGTTGATGATGATGAAGAAGAGAGTCAAAGTGAGGAGGAAGAGTATGGGGTAGAACAAGATGAATATGACTCTCAAGAAGAAGAAGAAATCAGGTAAGTCTGAATATGCAATAAAATGAATTAAGTCTTAACTAGACAGTCTTAACTATTCAATACAAATGGAATACTTGGAGTCAGTAATTTGTTTAAATGATATATAATATAATGAACTAGAGTTACTCTTACTTCATCTTTTACAAACAATTGTAATTATTTCCAAGGGAGTATAGTACCTATGTGAGCTTAGTCAAATAACAGAATCTGGTGTGAATTCGTGTTTGGACAGGAATGCTAGCTTAGATCCATATCAGGGTTGATTTTACTTATGTTTATTCATAAAGTAGCAAATACACAGTACAAAAGATATTCATGAGATAAAGATGAGTTCAGCTTCCCATTGACTCTCTGGCTTTCTTAAAGAGGTAAATCCAAATAATGATGATCTTGCTTGTCCACAGAGAAAGTATACAACAGGAAGCACACTGTATTTTCATATTCCTACCATATCAGCACCCAAAAACAACTTCCACACTATGATATAACCATGTATTCTGCAATGTAGCAACTATGTTACCCAGACTTAATGAGTTTGAACAAGCCTGGATGTTCCTGCTATGGCAGCAATGGGATAGTCTCCCCTTATTTGTTCCTTCATTTCAGGGATGAGATGATTTTCATTTATATCTGCTGGGAGTTTTCTGTCAGCAGGCCTGACCATAGCCAATTATCCCAGAACAAGTTACAGTGTTCTCTTCATTCTCACTGCCACCCTTTTTTCATGTATTTTTAAACATTTGAACTACATTCACGTGAAATAAGGAAAATGAATGTCAAGCAAGGGCATCTTAGAAATACTATAGTTTAAAGAGAATAAAGAGAGGACCACCCCATACAATACCAACAAGCAAGAGCCATCTTCCCTATAGCTTGTGAGGGCAGTATTGTGTTGAGCATAAAAATGAAAAAGCATTTGGAAAATTATTGCAAATATTCTGTGTAACCTGGAAGTCCAAGTATGAGGGGAGATGGATAAAAAGAGACTGATTGAGGTTGTTTCATTCTTGTCCACAAGTTAAAGGCAGTTAAAAGATTGAACCTAGTTTTGTATTTTACAGTAAGAATTCGAAGACAAAGAGGTTCTTGGCTTGGTATTCAGGAACCATAGGTTCAAGCTCTACTGCAGTGGCAATCATTGGCTGAAACTGTGGGTTACCTCATTGGTAATGAAAAGTGATGGTCATCTGTAGCAGAAGGAGACAAGTTTTTTAAGCACTTTAAGATTATTAGTTCCTTACCCTTATAGTTGTTTTCAACATGACTGACTAGGTCCAACCATCATTAGTGGTTCTTCTAAGGATGTTAGTTAGTTTATCATAATTTAGTGCTTGATTTTCATGATGATATCCTGGGGTTATCAAGAAAATATTAATATTCTCTTTATAATTAAAAGAAATATGTAGAAGCACATTTTAGATTTTAATTGGATGAAAAATTGTTGGCTCTAAGTGAAAAGAATTGGGTATAGGATAAGTCTTAGTAATATAGAAAAGTAATTTATGTTGAACTCATTGGATCTATGGTAGAACAAGGAGAACAGAAGTAATAATATGTTCACCATTGCGCTGTACAATAATTGTGTTTTCTAATACTTACAGCCAACCAAAACGAGGAAGACCACAAGTTAATCTGCCAATTAAAACAAGAGGGAGACTTAACTCTTCTTTCTCAAGCCGTGGCCAGCGGCACAATCCTGGGAGATACATGTCAAGGAGTCAGCAGAATACACCCAAAACAATTGTTTCCTCTAAGACTACTTCTACTGGTAGAAGCTTAAGAAAGATCAAATCTGCTCCTCCTACAGGAACTAAATCTTTAAGAATTGCCAGTCGCACTACTCGCCAGAGTCATGGCCCACTGCAAACAGATGTATTTGTAGAACTACTTAGTCCTCATAGAAAACGCAGAAGCAAGAAAAGTGTTACTGATACACCAGAAAATAGTCCCAACTTCCCTAACTTCAGAGTCATTGCCACAAAGTCAAGTGAACCGTCAAGATCTTTAAACGTTGATCCACATCTTTCTCTCCAAGATAGTGAATCCAGAAGAAGAGGCAGAAAAAGACAGTGTACAGGTATAAAGAAGTCTAATTTCAACTATTTCTTACATAGGAAAATTTAAGAATTTGGAAAGACTTAATGATGAGATACTTAGGATCATTTACACAGAGGATCAGATACACAGAGTAATAGGAGCAATCTGTCATGAAGCGTAATATTCATTGTTGTTGGGTGCCTTCAAGTAGATTCCCTCTCATAGTGACTTCATGTGACAGAGTAGAACTGCTCCATAGGGATTTTTAGGCTATAATCTTTATGGGAGCAGATCACCAGGACTTCCCCCTGAGAAGTCTCTGTACTAGTATAGCAGAAAAATGCAAACAGTGTTCTGGTTTTAATCGAGCTGTTTGGCTGATTTTTTTACCATTCTCCATATAATACATTGTAAATCATTTCATTCCCTTCCATCTTTGCCTCCCTCAAAACATACATCATCTAGACAAGCTACATTAGGTTATTTGGTAGAGTTCCCATCCCATATGATCTACTTAAAAAAATTTTTTTTTTTTTGCGGGGGGAGAGTGGGTAGGGGTAGAGGTTGTAATACCTTTAGAGGATAATCACCAGCTAGAGTCTCTCTGTGTGGCACAAACTGTTAACATCCTTGGTTGCTGACTGAGAGCTTGGTGGTTCAGGTGTACCCAGAGGTTCCTCAGAAAAAAGGCCTGATAATCTACTTCTGAAAAACTTAGCCATTGAAAACTTGATGGAGCGTAGTTCTACTCTGATGCACGTGAGCTCACCATGAGTTGGAATCAACTTCATGACAACTGGTTTTGGCTTAGTATTTTAAATTTCTGATAATTACTATTTATAGTAATCTTACCTCTTTATCCACTCTTTATCTCTTCAGTCTTACCTCTTCTTTAAAAAAGTCAGTAGTAATAAAGCTTAGTTATTTCACAAAAATGTACAATTCAGTAACATCGATATTGATGATATTGATCAATGATTTGCAACCATCGCCTGTATCCTTTGCCAGATTTTCCATCACCATTAACAGATACTCAGTGCTGCTTAAACAGTGATTCTCCCTCCTCTCCCCCTCCCTTCTGCTTACCCCTCATAACCACTAATAAACTTTGTTCTCTATGTATTTGCCTATTCTAGATATTTCATGTAAGTGGGATCATATAGTATTTGAAATACAGAATTGGAAATTTTTAAGGTCAAAAAGGAAGTAATAATTGATTCAGACGTTTGTATTTCTCAGAAAGTAAGCTCAGTTTGATCACATCTCAGTGTATAAAGTATCTCTTTTCTGTTTGGTTTGTATTTACATGCTCAGTTTAGCATGTGGTGATAATTTCCTTTGTTTTCACCTGAAATGCTTTAATTATTTTCTCAGAATCATCCCCTGTAACACTGAATCGAAGGAGTTCAGGTCGACAGGGAGGAGTTCATGAATTGTCAGCTTTTGAACAGCTTATTGTTGAATTGGTACGGCATGATGACAGTTGGCCTTTTTTGAAACTGGTTTCTAAAATTCAGGTAATATTATTAGACTTTATAAGATGTATCTGATTTAGTTCACATGACAACTTTGAAGTAGTCCAAATTTTATTTACTGTCTACTTAAAAAAAAAAAAAAAAAAAAAACTTGGAAGGTTGGTTCCTTTATTGGAAAAAATAAGATTATACAGCATAGTCTCCCCAGTCCCTTCTAATCCTGTGATTGATTTTTATAAATGATGAGTGTGTTGAAATAACCTCAATGTTTTTATTCTGTGTAATGAATGTTAATTAATAGAGTTATTATCTAATAACTTGGAGTGACATTAATGGTATGTATGTTATGTAAATGGTATTTAAATTACATAAAACAGTGGATCTCCAACTTCCGCAAGCATCAGAATTACCTGAAGGGCTTGTTAAAATGCAGATTGCTGGGCCCTACTCCAGAGTTTCTGATTCACTGGCTCTGTGATGATAACCAACCACTTACATTTCTGACAAGTCCTCATATGATGCTGACAATGCTGGTCCAGAGGCCACACTCTGAGTAAGTTAAGTACTCTTGTATTAGATAACAAGGATGGCTATCCTAGCTTAAAAACCAAACCAAACTCACTGCCGTCAAGTCATTCCCGACTCATAGGACCCCTCCTTGGGTTTCCAAGGTGGTATCTCTACAGAAATAGATTGCCCAGTCCTTTCTTCTGAGGAGTGGCTGGTGAGTTTGAACCACCAGCCTTCTGGTTAGCAGTCAAATGCCTTAGGCACTGTGCCACCAGAGCTCCCAGCTAAGAGATATGAAATGATGATGCTATACTTATTTATTTATGTATGGTAGAATATGGTGTGTATAACAGAAATAGAAAGTCTGTGGCACTACAATAGAAGTTATAATGGTGTTATAGAAGTAAAGGAGATTGATTTGAGCTTTTCAGAGGAGGGGAATAACAGGAATTGGCAAGTTTTTTTATGGAAGAACTATTTGGACTGGTGCTAAAAAGGCAAGGAGGCCACATCTCCTGACCTCCTGTAACCCCACAAGAGGCAGACAGAATCACTATCAGCAGCCCAAGGCTTATCTCTGTGAGGCCAGACATGCCACCTTCCTCCAGCCCTTCCTCCCAAAGCACGTACCACCTCTCCTCCTGGGTTCAATAATTCACTCCAGTGGCCACACAGAACCCACAGATTACAGAATTTATTAGGGAAGCACCAGGCTACAATTCAAGTTCAGAAAAAAAATACTCAGTCTCTCTCCCAGCCCACTGTCCCTCAGCCAACAGTCTCTCACAGTCTCTCTCTCGGCAGTGCGTGTCCCTTGGTGTCTCATTCAGCAATGCATGTCTCTTGTATCTCTTTCCCAGCAGCATGCGTCTCAGGAGCACGTGTTTCTTTCAGCAGCACATCTTCCTCAACCAGCTGTCAGAAAGAGAGTTCTGCCTCTAGGAGGCCTACTTTTGAGGTCAGCAGAGTGGCCAAACCAACCAATCATAATATCAGAGTTCTAAGCACCTGAGAGAGAGTGAGCCTCCCAGAACATTGTGTTGTGCCACACCCAACAGAAATACCCCAGGTGGATAACATTTACAATCAGGAGCTCCTCAGTTGCTCATTCCACCACTGAGTTTACAAAGACTTATGGGTAGAAAAGCCACACTGAGTAATTTACTACACCCCCACTGGTCATTGAAGAAAAGTAGAATTTCAAAACTGAGAAATGGAATAAGTTCATTGCAGGAAAAAGAATATAGAGAATAGCAGATAATTTGACTGAAGCATAGAATGTATTAGAGAAATTCAGACAACTAGATTATGAAGAGCCTCACTTGCCAGTGTGTGGGTGGAGGTTTTTGAATGAAAGAGTGACTCAATTCTGCTTTGAAATTTATTGTAAACCATTTAATTGGTTAAATATATACCATAGATTCAAATCATAATAAGGAATCTCCTATAAATTAAACACTTAAACGCATCAAAAGACTTCTCCAAAGAGTGAAAAAGAGAATCTAACAGACTGGGAAAAAAATTTTGGCAACAACATAAATAAAATCTCCAGTAGCATCCTATACTACTTCCATAGTGATACTGCCTCAGCAACCTAAGGAAGGGTCGCTATGAGTCAGGTCCAACTCGACGGCACATAACAACAACAACATAAAATTTATAGGAAACATCAATAAGTCAACAACAATAAGACAAACGGTCCAATTTTAAAATGGGCAAAGGATATGAATAGACACTTCAAAGACATTCAGGCTGCTAACAAATACATGAAGAGATGCTAGTGATCATTGCTGAGTGGGGTGATGCAAATGAAAACAACAAGGAGATATCCTCTAACCGTGGCAATAATAGTAATGATCAAAAAAAAAAAAAAAAAACTGGTGATGGTGTGGAGAGACTGGAACTCACATTCTAGAGAAATAAGAGCCATGACATGAATAGTTATATGCACACCTATACATCATAGCATTATCACAGTGTTATTCCTAATAGCAACAAAATAAAAACCTAAGTGCCCATCAAGAGATGAATGGATAAACAAACAATGGTACATATACACAATGGCATATAGTACACAACGTTAAAGAATGACAATGATTCCGCTAAACATGTCACAACATGGCTGAACCTGGAGGACATTATGCTGAGTGAAATAAGTCAATCACAAAAGGAAAAATATGAGACCACAATTATAAAAAGTTAAAGGTTACACACAGAAAGAAACATTCTTTGATGGTTACTGGGGATGGGAGGGAAAGAGAAAAGAAATCACTAACTAGATAGCAGACACGTATTAACTTGGGTGAAGGGAAAGGCAGTACACAGTAAGGGAGAGTTTAGCAAAAGGTGATCAAAGCAAAGAAGACACTTGTTATGTGCCATCAAGTCGTCTCCAACTCATGCAACCTTATGTACAACAGAACAAAACACTGCCTGGTCCTATGCCAACCTCACAAATCCTACTGTACCTGAGCCCATCTCTGCAGCCACCATATGAATCCATCTTGTTGAGGGCCTTCCTCTCTTTTGTTGACCCTCCACTTTACCAAGCATGACATCCTTTTCCAGAGAATGGTCCTTCTGACAACATAACCAAAGTAGGTGAGATGAAGTCTGGCCATTCTTGCTTCCAAGGAGCATTCCAGCTGCACTTCTTCCAAGACAGATTAGTTCTTTTAGCAGTCCATGGTACTTTTAACATTCTTTGCCAGCACCACAACACAAAAGCATCAACTTTTCTTCAGTCTTCCTTATTCAGTGTCCAGCTCTCACATGCATATGAGGTGATTGAAAATACTATGGCTTGGGTTAGGTGCATCTTGGTCTTCAAGGAGATATCTTTGATCTTTTTTTAAAAAAAAAATTTTATTTGGATTTGGGTGAAGATTTACAGAGTAAATTCACTTTTCATACAGCAGTTCACATACACCTTGTCTCATGTCATTGACCAAAATTTACAATGCA